>NC_056728.1:1363867567-1364070067 GCF_019279795.1 Protopterus annectens
TGAAAAGCCTAATGAGTGTTACAGTCTGATTTTAACAACTTAATTGACAGATGTGTATGTCCTAGCATGGGAATAGGCCAAGCCAACCACCACAATCGCCATGTGTACCACATACAAACAGCCAGTAACACGCAGTAGTAATGCATGAAGGCATACACGACTGTGGGAATAGCACAGGACATATGGCACGTGCCAAGTGTAGATGCATGACACAAAACCCCAGGATGGGGCTCCTGCAAAGAGGAACATGTGCCAACCACACCTCCCACAGATGTACCGGCAATGAAAACACATGCCAAACACACAGCAACACTACCGTCCATCCCACGACCGCAACGGAGGCTGGTCAAAGACCACCATGAAGCGTGCACAAACAGGGACACGTGTAACCGTTGCCTTAACACCCCCCCATAGGCCAAAGAATAATAGAATGGACATATGCATGTAATGTTGTGAAGGATGTGTGGTAGTCCTCAGTATCACAGTGGTAGGGACACAGATACACTGTAATCAACCGTGACGTATGTGCACTGTAGACAGCATACCTGCAGGTAATACAGAGGACAATCACGTGCCACAGAAATATACACATGAGAAAGAGGATAGGGGATAGACAAGTGTAAATGGGACAAACTATGAACATAGGTTCATAGGTCCATAGGTACAGGGTAGGCTATCTACCCAAGGTCAGCCATAACCCTACTCCATAGTTAGGATTCCTTTGCCAACCTTCCGGTCCGGAGATAAAATGCCTATGATATTGCCGTACCTCTGTCAAGCAGTGATAATGATGTAATCCCTGGGGTATATCTGCAATCCCCCATCCAACGGACAAGATACCCCTCGAACAAGGCTAGCAAGGATCTCTGCCTCACATGTACTGTGATGTAGATCCACAGCATAGTGAGTGTCTGGGTGACATATGTGTCACTCCAACACATCCTATTAATGACAGCGTCAAGGTTCACGTCACCTGCCCTTGTGGTTCCGAGGGATGTAGATACAGTAGGTGAAGCATAGACATGACATATGGGTCGACATGGCCTCGTATGTCAGGCACAGGTCAACACCGAACAAGAGGTATGTGACCAAAATGGAGCAGGGGTCCTAACAGTGGGGCAGCATTACACAAATCCCTGACACCCTGCATCTGTATGACAATTAACCTATGAGGCCTTCCCAGCTGCTGTAGGTGTCGGGTCAGATACCCTCCGAATGGGGCAATGTACTCAATCATAGGTGTAACACGTAATGAGTACAAGGAGACAATGACCTACCCTGATCTAGATGTGAATCCCTGCACAAACAGGTGGGCAATGTAGAAGTCCCACCGAACCACGATAGCAACGTGTGTGTTGAACAAATGGTGACCGACAACCTGTGTCCCCTGATCCCTGGTAATTACCCTCCCGCGCTCAGTGGACTGCCACCCATATGCCGGACAGGGGTGACCTCGTTCTCCTCGACGGGTATGATTTTGCATTACCTTGCATTTAGCTGTAGGCCATGTCCCTGACAGCAGATATGCATATCTGGGAGGCCCCTTTGAAGGATATCTGTGTCAGATGTCCGTCCCACTATGGCACCGGTTCGCAGTCATCTACAAACAATGTCGCCCATAACACCCCTGTGTGTGCCTGTACTGTGGAAATGTAGATGTAGAAGAGGAGTGGACCCAGGGCAGAGCCCGTGGGACACCGCCTGCGACAGGCAGTAGGTCCGACATGCTGCCAGCAACTATGACCGCGTGGGCGTGTCACATAGCCAGTTTACAACCCATCCTGCGATGTATGCGTGTTCACATCCAAGCCGATGGGTTTATCAATGATACCGAGGGGGTATTGTGTTGAAGGCCTTTGCCAGGTCGAGGTAGGCTGTATGGACTGCAAGACCCCATCAATGGCCTCGGTGACTGTCGAAAACGTCAACCATGCTTTAAGCGCATGAACCGCCCTGACCAAGCCAAACCGGGTTGGATGCAAAGTATGCAGGTCCCCTATGCCTTCATCTACGAGCGGCAGTATGATCCCTTCCCATGTCTTTGCAGATAGGTCTCCTCATGGTAATGGGACAGTAATAACCAGGGTCAGTGGAGGCATTGGCCCTGTGACGTGGGACTACAGTCGCCGTGCGACACAACCCTGGTACGTTACCCGAGGTGAGGCTACAAATAAACAGCTGTCCTAACTGTGGGTCTAATTCCTCAATGAGATCGTGGAGTACACAGTCGGGTCACCAGCTGGTCCCATGGATGCTATGTTCACTACCCTGGAGAGAGCATGTTCCACCCGTGCATCACAGAACATTCGGGGACCACAAACCGCCGGTACAGACATCTCTTCATGTGGGGGGAGGGTGTGGAGATGTCTTCACCGAACCTGTCAGCCCGTATGTTGGCAATGTGTGTATGTTGAGTAAACTCCACATCATCGTGAACCCAGTCAGAGCATATGTGGGAGTGACCTCCCAGGTGTCCAGCATAGCAAATGAAGGCTGTATGATTGTCAGCCAGGTCCATGGAGATATATCTGTGGAACGTGCCCCGGACCATGTCATGACAGCCTGTAGCTCTACACATATAATGACCAAGGGTGTCATACCTCACAAGGTGTCTGCTCTGCCTTGTAGTAGCCACCTCCTCTCGTTGTACAGCTTGTGTATGGCTGGGGTACACCACACTGGATGCTTGGCATTGGTACAATGAACCACAGTTGGGTAAGGGAATGCCTGATCCATGCAGTCCTGTAGGTACCGGTAGGCGGCATATGTAAGTGATGCAGTGGCTGCAGTACTGTTGACCACTGGCTCAGGGTCCTTAAAGGAGACCACAGTAGTGTTCAGAATTGTGAATTCGGCCTTTGAGAAAGCCATGTGTATGGTAACCGGCAACACCCACAGCA
This sequence comes from Protopterus annectens, assembly GCF_019279795.1. Lineage (NCBI taxonomy): Eukaryota > Metazoa > Chordata > Ceratodontiformes > Protopteridae > Protopterus > Protopterus annectens. Next base: position 1,363,870,468 of record NC_056728.1, read on the forward strand.
ACGGATGTCAATAGCAGAAGCCATTGTCCAAATAACATAGATTAACCCGGCATGACAATATGTATTATCATACATGTATTGACACGTGTCTGCTAATTACACTTGCAAATGGCCGTAAGACCGGGCCAAAGTGCCCGTGATTTACCTAGTCTGGAGGTGTCGTTCCGACAATAAAGTGGCGATACTTCCCAACCGGGACCTCTGGGGATTAATTAAAGCGGTTGTTAACCTGCAACATTGGATGTACACCATTTGGTTCTGGTCTCGGAAAACATGGTTTCCGTAGCACTACACACTATGGGTAGTCAAGCAGACATCCGCGATTGGTGAACACACAGCAGCAGTCAAACCCACTGGCCACACGGACACAGTCCGACAAGCTCTACACTTTACATATGCACATTGGTGTCCATTGTAGGACCCAAAAATTTTCCCGTACGGAATGCGTGCCAGCCTCCATCGTCACCCACGTGAACCGATAGTCGTGACCACGTCACAGCTAGACATATGCACCGCAAGCGTGTTCAATGTTGATGATAGCTGTCCATGAAATGCAGCACATATGCACAGAAATCCCCAGAGTTCAGAGTCCATAGAAGTGCGTCCACATCACAGTCCCGCACACATGAAGGATGTGTAATGGGTACTGTCGACTGTTGCAGTCAAGGGATCCTGGGTATGTAGAAACAGGGCTCGGTGTCGTTTGGCAGGTAATCCTTTGTCCTGCCCGTGGGAGGATGTGGGCGTAGCACCTGCCTTACTCCCCACTAATAATGCAAAGCATCCCACGGAGAATGCTAAATGCAGGTGTGAAATGTGTACAGCCCTATACCAGTGTCCAGTAGGCAATTCTCATGGATGGACAAGCGTACGACCAAGATGGCACCCATAACTGCAAACCCGGTGGAATTACACAGCCGCGGTAAGGCATAACACAGGAAATACACATAGGGACTACAGTTGACATTCCCCATACAAAGTTGGACCGCCGTGCGAACACCGGCGTACACAGCACTCAATCTGCCAGCAACAAAATGGGGAGCACTCGCTACCATACTGCGGAACAGATGGGCGACCTGTGGAACACATACTAATGGCACACCAACAACGTCAACTAGGATATGTAAACTATGGCGTTCCCACCTATGAAGAAAACATGCTTCAATGAATACATAGGGGATCAACATGTTCCGGTGGTGTTATGTTGAAAATACAGTGACGGATATGTCCTATTGGGACGTCTGAGGTTTATTTAAAGCAGTTGCTAACCTGCATCTTTGGATGTACACCATTTGTTCACAGTTCTAAATCACCTGGTTACGTAGCACCACGTAGAATGGGTAGTCAAACAGACATCCGCGATTGGGGAACATACAGCAGCAGTCAAAACCACTGGCCAGTTGGACACAGTCCAGCAACATCTAACTTTACATATGCACATTGGTGTCCACTGAAGGACCCAAAAATACCTTCTAACAGAACTCCCTCCAGCCGTTTCCGAACAACAGATGGTGCGATAGCCGTGACTACGCCACAGTTAGACATATGCACCACCAGCGTGTTTAAGGTTGATGACAGGTGTCCATGAAATGCAGGACATATGAACAGAAATCCCCAGATCGGCGTGTCCATACATGCGTCCACATCCCAGTCACGCACACATGAAGGATGTGTAATGGGTACTGTCGAGGGTTGCAGCCATGGGATCTTGGGTATGCAGAAATGGGGCTCGGTGTTGTCTGGCAGATAATCCGTTGTCCTGCCCCGTGGGAGGGATGTGGGCATAGTACCTGCCTTACTCCCCACTAATAATGCAAAGCATCCAACGGAGAATGCTAAATGCAGGTGTGAAATGTGTACAGCCCTATACCAGTGTCCAGTAGGCAATTCACATGGATGGACAAGCGTACGACCAAGATGGCACCCATAACTGCAAACCCGGTGGAATTACACTGCCGCAGTAAGGCATTACACAGGAAATACACATAGGGACTACAGTTGACATTCCCCATACAAAGTCGGACCGCCGTCGAACACGGCGTACACAGCACTCAATCTGCCAGCAACAAAATGGGGAGCTCGCTACCATACAGCGGAACAGATGGGCGACCTGTGGAACACATACTAATGGCACACCAACAACGTCAACTAGGATATGTAAACTATGGCGTTCCCACCTATAAAGAAAACATGCTTCAATGAATACATAGGGATCAACATGTTCGGTGGTGTTATGTTGAAAGTACAGTGACGGATATGTCCTATTGGGACGTCTGAGGTTTATTTAAAGCAGTTGCTAACCTGCATCTTTGGATATACACCATTTATTCACAGTTCTAAAACACCTGGTTTACGTAGCACCACGTAGAATGGGTAGTCAAACAGACATCCGCGATTGGGGAACATACAGCAGCAGTCAAAACCACTGGCCAGTTGGACACAGTCCAGCAACATCTAACTTTACATATGCACATTTGTGTCCATTGTAGGACCCAAAATACCTTCTAACAGAACTCCATCCAGCCGTTTCCGACCACCAGATGATGCGATAGCCGTGACTACGGCACAGTTAGACATATGCACCACCATCGTGTTTAAGGTTGATGACAGGTGTCCATGAAATGCAGGACATATGAACAGAAATCCCCAGATCGACGTGTCCATACATGTCGTCCACATCCCAGTCCGCACACATGAAGGATGTGTAATGGGTACTGTCGAGGGTTGCAGCCATGGGATCTTGGGTATGCAGAAATGGGGCTCGGTGTTGTTTGGCAGATAATCCGTTGTCCGCCCGTGGGAGGATGTGGGTGTAGCACATGACCTACTCCCCACTAATAATGCAAAGCATCCACGGATAATGCTAAATGCAGGTGTGGAATGTGTATAGGCCATAACAGTGTCCAGTAGGCAATCCCCATGGATGGACAGGCCTACGACCAGGATGGCACCCATACCTGCAAGCCCGGTGGAATTACACAGCTGCAGTAAGGCATAACACAGGAAATGCAGATGGAAACTACAGTAGACACTCCCCATAGAAATCCAGACCGCCGTGCGAATACCGGCGTACACAGCACTCGATCTGCCAGCAACAACATGGGGATTACTCGCTGCCATACTGCGGAACAAATGGGCGACCAGTGGAACACATACCAATGGCACACCAACAACGTCAACTAGGAAGGTCATAGGATGTTTAAACACTGGCGTTCCCGCTTATAAAGAACATCCTTCAATGAATCAATAGGGTCCACATGTTCTGGCTGTGTTATATTGACAATACAGTGGCGTATACGTCCTACTGGGCCTTCTGAGGATTACTTAAAGCAGTTGCCAACCTGCAGCATTACATTAATACCATTTGGGTTAATCGTAGTAGAACATGGGTTTCGTAGCACAACATAATATGTGTAGTCAAACACACATCCGCGATTGGGGAACATACAGCAGCGGTCACAACCACTGGCCAGATGGACACAGTCCAACATGTTCTACATTTTACATATGCACATTTGTGTCCATTGTAGGACCCAAAAATTTATCCGTACGCAATGTCAACCGGCTGCGATCGGGAGACCCAGATGAAGTGACAGCCGTGACTACGGCACAGCTACATATATGCACCACCAGCGTGTTCAAGGTTGATGACAACTGTCCATGAAATGCAGGACATATGCACAGAAATCCCCAGATTGTCGAGTCCATAGATGTGCGTCCACATCCCATTCCTGCACACATGGAGGATTTGCAATGGGTACTGTCGAGGGTTGCAGCCATGGGATCGTGGGTATGCAGAAATGGGTGTCGGAGTTGATTGGCAGATGATCCGTTGTCACGCCCGTGTGAGGGATGTGGGTATGGCATATCGTTACTCCGCACTAATAATGCAAATCATCCACGGAGAATGCTAAATGCAGCTGTGAAATGTGTACAGCCCTATACCAGTGTCCATTAGGCAGTTCCCATGGATGGACAAACGTACGGCCAAGATGGCACCCATAACTGCAAACCTGGTGGAATCACACAGCTGTAGTAAGGCAAAACACAGGGAATACAGATAGGGACTACAGTAGAGACTCCACATACAAAGTCAGACCGCCGTGCGAATACCGGCGTACACAGCACTCAATCTGCCAGCAAGAGAATGGTGATCACTCGCTTCCATACCGCGGAACAAATGGGCGACCTGCGGAACACATACTAATGGCACACCAACAACGTCAACTAGAAAGGTTATAGGATGTTTAAGCTATGGCGTACACACATATAAAGAACATCCTTCAAGGAAGTAATAGGATCTACATGTTTTGTTCGTGTTAATTTGACAATACAGAGGCGGGAATGTCCCAATGGGATATCTGCGGATTAGTTAAAGCAATTGTTAGCCTGCATCATTGGAATTACACCATTTGGGTTCAGTGGCGGAAAGCCTGGTTTACGTAGCACTACATAATATGGGTACTCAAACAGACATCCGTGATTGCTGAACATACAGCAGCAGTCAAACCCACTGGCCAGATGGACACAGTCCAATAAGTTCTACACTTTACATATGCACATTGGTGTCCATTGTAGGACCCAAAAATTTATCCGCACTGTCAACCTGCTGCGATCGGGAGACCCAGATGAAGCGACAGCCGTGACTACGGCACAGCTACATATATGCACCACCAGCGTGTTCAAGGTTGATGACAACTGTCCATGAAATGCAGGTGATATGCACAGAAATCCCCAGATTGTCCAGTCCATATAAGTCGTCCACATCCCATTCCGCACACATGGAGGATGTGCAACGGGTACTGTCGAGGGTTGCAGCCATGGGATCGTGGGTATGCAGAAATGGGTCTCGGTGTTGATTGGCAGATGATCCGTTGTCCGCCCGTGTGAGGGATGTGGGTATGGCATATGCGTTACTCCGCACTAATAATGCAAATCATCCACCGGAGAATGCTAAATGCAGCTGTGAAATGTGTACAGCCCTATACCAGTGTCCATTACGCAGTTCCCATGGATGGACAAACGTACGGCCAAGATGGCACCCATAACTGCAAACCTGGTGGAATCACACAGCTGTAGTAAGGCAAAACACAGGGAATACAGATAGGGACTACAGTAGAGACTCCACATACAAAGTCAGACCGCCGTGCGAATACCGGCGTACACAGCACTCAATCTGCCAGCAAGTGAATGGGGATCACTCGCTTCCATACCGCGGAACAAATGGGCGACCTGCGGAACACATACTAATGGCACACCAACAACGTCAACTAGGAAGGTTATAGGATGGTTAAGCTATGGCGTACCCACATATAAAGAACATCCTTCAATGAATTAATAGGATCTACATGTTTCGTTCGTGTTAATTTGACAATACAGAGGCGGAATGTCCCAATGGGATATCTGCGGATTAGTTAAAGCAATTGTTAGCCTGCATCATTGGAATTACAACATTTGGGTTCAGTGGCGGAAAACCCGGTCTACGTAGCACTACATAATATGGGTACTCAAACAGACATCCGTGATTGCTGAACATACAGCAGCAGTCAGACCCACTGGCCAGATGGACACAGTCCAATAAGTTCTACACTTTACATATGCACATTGGTGTCCATTGTAGGACCCAAAAATTTATCCGTATGCAATGTGGACAGGCAGCGATCTAGAGACCCAGAAGAACTGATAGCCATGACTACGGCACAGCTAGATATGTGCACCACCAGCGTGTTCAAGGTTGATGACAAGTGTCCATGAAATGCAGGACATATGAATAGGACTCCCCAGGTTGCCGAGTCCATAGACGTGCGTCCACATCCCATTCCCGCACACATGAAGGATGTGCAATGGGTATCGTCGAGGGTTGCAGACATGGGATCGTGGGTATGCAGATATGGGGCTCGGTGTTGATTGGCAGATAATCCGTCGTACCGCCCTGTGGGAGGTATGTGGGTATAGCACATGCGTTACTCCCCACTAATAATGCAAATCATCCACAGGAGAATGCTAAATGCAGCTGTGAAATGTGTACAGCCCTATACCAGTGTCCAGTAGGCATTTCCCATGGACGGACAAACGTACGACCAAGATGGTCACCTATAACTGCAAACCGGTGTAATTCCACAGCTGCAGTAAGGCATAACACAGAAAATACAGATAGGGACCACAGTACACACCCCCCATACAAAGCCAGACCGGCGTGCGAATACCGGCGTAGACAGCACTCAATCTGCCAGCAAGAAAATGGGGTTCACTCGCTTACATACTGCGGAACAAATGGGCGATCTGAGGAACACATAGTAATGGCACACCACCAACGTCAACTAGGAAGGTTATGGGATGGTCAAGCTATGGCGTACCCACATATAAAGAACATCCTTCAATGAATTAATAGGATCCACATGTCATGGTGGTGTTATTCTGACAATACAGTGGCGGATATTTCGTATTGTGACCTCAGAGGATTATGTAAAGCAGTTGCTAACCTGCATCTTTGGATGTACACCATTCGGTGTCAGGTTTGAAAGACCTGGATGTCGTAGCACTACATAATATGTGTAGTCAAACACACACCCGTGATTGGGGAACATACAGCAGCAGTCAAACCCACTGGCCAGATGGACACAGTCCAACAGGTTCTACACTTTACATATGCACATTGGTGTCCATTGTAGGACCCAAAAATTTAGCCCTAAGCAAGATAAACGTGATGGAGGAAGCGACGCTGAAGGCGTAACAGCCATGACTACGGCACTGTTAGACATATGCACCACCAGCGTGTTTACGGTTGATGACAGGTGTCCATGAAGCGCAGAACATATGGGCAGAAATACCCATATGGCCGTGTCCATAGATGTGCGTCCACATCTCAGTCCCGCACATGAAGAATGTATAATGGGTACCGTCGAGGGCTGCAGCCATGGGATCGTGGGTATGCAGAAATGGGTCTCGGTGTTGATTGGCAGATGATCCGTTGTCCCGCCCCGTGTGAGGGATGTGGGTATGGCATATGCGTTACTCCGCACTAATAATGCAAATCATCCACCGGAGAATGCTAAATGCAGCTGTGAAATGAGTACAGCCCTATACCAGTGTCCATTAGGCAGTTCCCATGGATGGACAAGCGTACGGCCAAGATGGCACCCATAACTGCAAACCTGGTGGAATCACACAGCTGTAGTAAGGCAAAACACAGGGAATACAGATAGGGACTACAGTAGAGACTCCACATACAAAGTCAGACCGCCGTGCGAATACCGGCGTACACAGCACTCAATCTGCCAGAAAGAGAATGGGGATCACTCGCTTCCATACCGCGGAACAAATGGGCGACCTGCGGAACACATACTAATGGCACACCAACAACGTCAAGTAGGAAAGTCATAGGATCCTGAAACTATGGCGTTCACGCTTATAAAGAACATCCGTCAATGAATTAATAGGATCTACATGTTTTGGTTGTGTCAGTTTGACAATACAGTGGCGGACATATCCTAATGGGACATTTGAGGATTACTTAAAGCATCTCCTAGCCTGCATCATTGGATCTACACCATCCGGTTTCAGTTTAGAATACCCTGGTCAACGTAGCACTACATAATATGGGTAGCAAGCAGACATCCGCGATTGGAGAACATACAGCAGCAGTCAAACACACTAGCCAGATGGACACAGTCCAACAAGGTCTACACTGTACATATGCACAATGGTGTTCATAGTAGGACCCCAGAGATTCATCCGTACGCAATGTCAACCAGCTACGATCGAGAGACCTGAAAGAACTGACAGCCGTGACTATGGTACAGCCAGACATATGCACCCCCAGCGTGTTCAGGGGTGGCGACAACTGTCCACGGAATGCAGGACATATGTACAGATATTCCCAGATTGTAGAGTCCATAGAGGTGCATCGGATGTGTAATGGGTACCGTCAAGGGTTGCAGCCATGGGATCGTGGGTATGCAGAAACGGGGCTTGGTGTTGTTTGGCAGATAATACGTTGTCCCGCACCGTGGGAGGGATGTGGGGTAGCACGTGCCTTACTCCCCACTGATAGTGCAAAGCATCCACCGGCTAATGCTAAATGCAGGTGTGAAATGTGTACTGCTCCATACCAGTGTCCAGTAGACAATCGCTAGGGATGGACAAGCGTAGGACCAAGATGGCACCCATAACCGCGAACCTGGTGTAACCACACAGCTGCAGTGAGGCATAACTCAGGAAATACAGATAGGGACAACAGTAGACACTCCCCATACAAAGCCAGACCGCTGTGCGAATACCGGCGTACACAGCACTCAATCTGCCAGCACCGAAATGGGGATCACACGCTCCCATACCGCGGAACAAATGGGTGACCTGTGGAACACATACCAATGGCACAATATCAGCGTCAGCTAGGAAAGCCATACGATGGTCAAACTATGGCGTTCCCACCAATGAAGAACATCCTTCAGTGAATTAATAGGATTAATGTCAATTGACCATGGAATACACCTAATCAACATCAAAGACCGCCTGGCACCTTATGGCACACAAACCAAGACACACATAGGTAGATGAAACAGTCAGCGTAGACATTTCGTCCACGACAGGTCACATGTGGTATCCAAAGGTTACTCCATAGACATGTAAGCGCTATCACCCGTAGGCTCCGTGAGACTTACACATAACATAGAGGCGTCCAGGCTTTATATATCCCCCCTTACACTTCCATGTGTTACTTTCTGTGCAAACAATGAACATGTAACCACAGCATAGAAAGCACAGACGCAATGTTAACCACACACACATATGTTAACATCTCAGAAGGCATCCTATTAACACATGTATCATATGATATTGTACTATGGCGAATACTCATCAATCAAAGATTTAACAATGTATATGGAAGATATGCATAGCATATCACTGTAATACAGCGGTACAGAACTGAAAGAGTGGACAAATGTGTGCTAACCCTACATCTGTACCTAAACTACATTCCCGTTACGGGGCTTGCTCCACCTGCCTCTCAAAAGAGGCCTCATCAGTGTTCCATCGGTCAGCCCTGGTGTGTGGCCAACCCTCCACCTACTAATCCAACTAGATCCGCATTCTATAGCATAGCTGATGAGGTCCCCCTCTGGTATTATAACCTGGGCGTCGTACAACACCGAATGTAGACGTATGCCTTGTAATGTGCCCATATCCGGCCGTAGGCATATGGCAATCCTGCGGCTGCCCAGGGCCGCACTAGTAGGGCCACCTGTCTAGTAGGTGTCATGTAGGTATACCAAGATGGGGGCACCATGTGCTGTGGTGGTGGGCGCCATGGAGCCCTACAGCCTAGGGCAGCAGTCGATCTAAGTCCGCTGCCGTGGGAGGGTAGTACAGTCTGCAGGTATGTGCCGGCGTGCACATGAAACAGCGGTCCACAAGGATTACCCATAGTGGCGACACCTGCACAGATGGCTGTAGCGGGACACACACACGGCCATGCATACAGCACAGGTAGACATACACACACCATAACTAGGCAAGTACACACAAGGTGTATGGCGTGTACAGGTACACTGTCAGGTCAGCAAGGATAGCTGTCTGCCACGATATCCAGCAGATGTCATTACGGTGTTCTGGAATACGGACAGTGCATGGACAATGAGTGGATATGCAGCGTACCACAGTTATATGTGTCAGCCGTGCAAATATGCGATACATGGGAAAGACAGCCGTCCATGCTAGAGCAGCATGCGGGCACAACATAGGTGCGTAGATATACAATGACAGAGATACCGGCGGACACATGTGGCAGGCCCAGGAGTGTAATGTACACAGCATCACCCCACCACACCATAGCATGGTGCACGTGGAGAACGCTGCTACGGTGGTCGCCGACCACAACAGGCACACAAGCAGTACACGAGCTGCGTACCACCATCCACAAACACAGGGATGGCGGCAGGATATGAGTGTTCTGCGTAAACCACAAGGCAATACCGTATGAACCCATGCAGCTGGGAGCATGGACACACACACACATGTGGCAGGCATGGTGATTGACCACACCCCACATACCCAAACACACAAACGTACGACACAGGTATGGAATGCGCTACATGGACCACCGAGCACACCACCATCAGAGGCACATGTACAGGTGGGTGACAACATCCGTAAAGGAATGGCCGCTGATAGCCAAGGTTTGTGTTGCGAAGCGTCTAAAAGCATGATCATCTGCAGAGGCAGCTGGATACAAACACACACACACACACAGGAAGGGCCGGGAGTCGAACCTACGCCTATCTACATGAACTCACTACAGCATGACGCATTTACAGTATGCGCTACCGAGATTACTGAGCACAGCGCTGTCAGAGGCATACTTCTAGGCGGGTGACATCACCCGTAAGAGAATAGCTGGCAATAGCCAAGGTATGTGTTGCGAAGCGTCTAAAAGCTTGTTCATCTGCAGAGGCTGCTGGAAACACACACACACACACACACACACACACAGGTAAGGGCGAACCTATGCCTACCTACATGAACTCACTACAGCATGAAGCATTTACAGAACACGCTACCGAGTTTACTGAGCACAGCGCTGTCAGAGGCATACTTCTAGGCGGGTGACATCACCCGTAAGAGAATAGCTGGCAATAGCCAAGGTATGTGTTGCGAAGCGTCTAAAAGCATGTTCATCTGCAGAGGCAGCTGGAAACACACACACACACACACACACACAAGGGCCGAGTCGAACCTCGCCTATCTACATGAACTCACTACAGCATGAAGCATTTACAGAACGCTACCGAGTTTACTGAGCACAGCGCTGTCAGAGGCATACTTCTAGGCGGGTGACATCACCCGTAAGAGAATAGCTGGCAATAGCCAAGGTATGTGTTGCGAAGCGTCTAAAAGCATGTTCATCTGCAGAGGCAGCTGGAAACACACACACACACAGGGAAGGGCCGGGAGTCGAACCTACGCCTATCTACATGAACTCACTACAGCATGAAGCATTTACAGAACGCTACCGAGATTACTGAGCACAGCGCTGTCAGAGGCATACTTCTAGGCGGGTGACATCACCCGTAAGAGAATAGCTGGCAATAGCCAAGGTATGTGTTGCGAAGCGTCTAAAAGCATGTTCATCTGCAGAGGCAGCTGGAAACACACACACACACACAGGGAAGGGCCGGGAGTCGAACCATGCCTACCTACATGACCTCACTACAGCATGAAGCATTTACAGAGCGCTACCGAGTTTACTGAGCACAGCGCTGTCAGAGGCATACTTCTAGGCGGGTGACATCACCCGTAAGAGAATAGCTGGCAATAGCCAAGGTATGTGTTGCGAAGCGTCTAAAAGCTTGTTCATCTGCAGAGGCTGCTGGAAACACACACACACACACACACACACACACACAGAGAGTCGAACCTACGCCTACCTACATGAACTCACTACAGCATGAAGCATTTACAGAACGCGCTACCGAGTTTACTGAGCACAGCGCTGTCAGAGGCATACTTCTAGGCGGGTGACATCACCCGTAAGAGAATAGCTGGCAATAGCCAAGGTATGTGTTGCGAAGCGTCTAAAAGCTTGTTCATCTGCAGAGGCAGCTGGAAACACACACACACAGGGAAGGGCCGAGAGTCGAACCTACACCTACCTACATGAACTCACTACAGCATGAAGCATTTACAGAACGCGCTACCGAGTTTACTGAGCACATCGCTGTCAGAGGCATACTTCTAGGCGGGTGACATCACCCGTAAGAGAATAGCTGGCAATAGCCAAGGTATGTGTTGCGAAGCGTCTAAAAGCTTGTTCATCTGCAGAGGCAGCTGGAAACACACACACACACACACACAGAGAGTCGAACCTACGCCTACCTACATGAACTCACTACAGCATGAAGCATTTACAGAATGCGCTACCGAGTTTACTGAGCACAGTGCTGTCAGAGGCATACTTCTAGGCGGGTGACATCACCCGTAAGAGAAGAGAATAGCTGGCAATAGCCAAGGTATGTGTTGCGAAGCATCTAAAAGCTTGTTCATCTGCAGAGGCAGCTGGAAACACACACACACACACAGAGGGGCCGAGAGTCGAACCTACGCCTACCTACATGAACTCACTACAGCATGAAGCATTTACAGAACGGGATTACTGAGCACAGCACTGTCAGGAGGCATACCCCTAGGTGGGTGGTATCATCTGCAGAGGCAATGCGTCCGATAGGGAATGAAGACAGAGTGCGCAGTCACGCAGCCTGTTACCATCCCAAGGTGGCCGTACAGTAACACGTTAGTGCTGCAGTCGGGAATACCAAATAACTACTGATCAGTACATCACGACAGGAATACGGGATGCACCACATGACAGTATACCCTATAAGAGGGCATCCAGCGTGCAGGATGTAGGCAGCCAATGTGGCATGACAGCCACATATGTGTCACCTGGATGGTCACCATGGCTATGCAGGATGCCATTGGCCATGGCTACACGCCTAGTAGCAGACATCGGTGACGACGGTCGTGTACCCCGCGGGTGTACTGGCCATGCCTCCCACACCTAGCGGTTGCAAGGGGAGACAGACATGCTCACGGGTATCAACGCGGTCGGGCGGTGTGCACTGTACTGTGTGTCTATCTACACAGCTGCTTACTGGGCATGCTCAGACACTTAGACTCGGCACAGAGCAGACATGCATACACATGGTGCGACGGCATGGGTGGCAGAATGTGGACCGTCGTGTGTGTCCAGCCACACAACAGCAAACCGGCTATGCCACAGACGTGGCCGTTGTAAAGGAAACAGGCATGCACCGGGTATTAATGCAGTCGGTAGCGGTGTGCACTGTACTGTGTGTCCATCTACACAGCTGCTTACTGGGCATGCTCAGACACTTAGACTCGGCACAGAGCAGACATGCATACACATGGTGCGGCGGCATGGGTGGCAGAATGTGGACCGTCGTGTGTGTCCAGCCACACAACAGCAACCCGGCCATGCCACAGGCGTGGCCGTTGCGAAGGGAAACAGGCATGCACCGGGTATTAATGCAGTCGGGCGCGGTGTGCACTGTACTGTGTGTCCATCTACACAGCTGCTTACTGGGCATGCTCAGACACTTAGACTCGGCACAGAGCAGACATGCATACACATGGTGCGACGGCATGGGTGGCAGAATGTGGACCGTCGTGTGTGTCCAGCCACACAACAGCAACCCGGCCATGCCACAGACGTGGCGTTGCAGCGGGAATATCCAGGTGCAATTAACCATGGGTAGGACTGCCCTACAGTTTGTTGCATGCTACAGACCACCCTCCCAAACCCAGGATACCTGCACAGCCGTCCTGAGGACACTGGTGAGTGTGCATGCTCTCACAACACCGCCGTATTGGGTGACATCAACCACCCATACATAGACTGAGAACATTACCCATGACACAACACCCTACGCCACAGGTCACGGGTGTTCATACACCTGACTGCTGTGAAACAGCCATGAACCATACCCACTAGGGGGGGGACGTATACCAGTTCTGCTCATCACACATGGGGAGGATATGCTCCACACAGGATGTACATCCCTCAATGGTGATGTCAGACCATATAGTGGATCCACTGGTATTCCACATCCTGCACCCAACACCGGCATGGGAGACCTAAGTGACGACCTCTCCACAGCAAACCACACACATCATACGACCGGTGTGGTACCCTACCAGTCCTCCATGCCAGTGGTGAACACAGGCCGCACTGCCAAAACCCTTACGAATGCCTTCTCTGAGCACCCCCAGGGATGTCTGCACCAAGCGATCATGATAACATCAGGACCTTGTCCACTGAAGGCAGGCACATGGTCTGGTGGACCCCAGCCACTGACAAACTGTACATCAACAGTTGGAGCTAATACATGACAGAGCAATATCAGTACCAGGGAAGCCATCACCCATTCATACCGGCGTTAACATACGGCCACACATACAATCATCCAAGGCCGCTTGTGGGAGTGGTACTGCAGAGGGCACATGAGACAACCATAGGGCCTTCCTTAGCTGTGGTAGGGACATGGGTGGGAGCGCACAGTCATGGCGAAATTAATCCAGAATGGTACAACGGTCACTGCACCCACAGACATTGTCAACAAACCAGCGGACATGTTCCATGCATACATCCACCCCAAGAGGGACGTATCCATCCCACCAGAGTCTAGCCTCCAAAACATCTCATATGCCCTGGAGTGATCTGATATCTGTTAGGCGGTGAACACAGCACCAATGGGCCCCGATGGTGTCCCTGGCTGTGTGCTACCCAACCTCATTGAGGCCCTCGCCCCACACATAAGGCCGCTGTGTCATGTTAGCCTTACTACGGGCTAGGACCCGCTGGATGGCATACGGCAGCTGTGGTCCCACTACGCCAGGGTAGTGCTCTTATGGACTGTAGACATTCCTGCCCTATCAGCTTGACAAGCCTTGTCTGCAAAGCTGCGGGGAGGTCCATACTGGTGCCCATGAATACAGACAGTGGTGTACAGCCAATACTGGAACATACCCACAACGACTTAGTCAAGGGCAGACCCTGCCTCCCAAACCTGCTCGGCCTGTCTGGGGCGGTCACTAAGGCCATTGATGGGGTACGTCGGTTTGCACACACTACCATGACCTGGCGGGAGCGTTCAAAACACACTCCACGTGGGACTCATGGAAAGGCTCGCCAGCGTACATGTGGGGACATATGTCACACGATGGTTCTCGGAATGGATGGAGGTCACACCACACAGGGTTTGTGTTCCTGGTGCCGTGTCAGACTCAAAGCTGGTCTCGGTGGAGGGAGGCCCACAGGGCTCAGTCCTGGGCCCCCTGCCGTTCGGCATTCGACCTTCCAATGTGCATGCAAACATAGGGGGATTGTGGCAGACAAGGTATGCAGATGACTGCACACTGGCCACCATACCCAACACCCCATCTGACACGGACATCCACCTGGGGCCTCATAGACATGGATAACTGGTGCCAGAGCCATGGCCTGCTGCTACATGCCAGAGAAGGTGCAGACCTACCCAGTGGGAAGGACATGTTTGCCCCGACGTAACATGTAGGTGGTAATCCATTCAACATGGTGGACGTGTTCAGGGAAATGGGTACCACACCTGTCGGTAACCTCTGTCAACACACACAATGCCAATGTGGGTGGGAAGACATTCCACTGTGGCCACCTGGTCTGGAAGGAATCACATCCACATCAGGGGTGTTCATTGTACCCCTGTACACATCACACACCAGACCAATGATTGCGTACAATGGCACATCTGGCCTGTACCTAACCTGACACCTGCAGCACTCGGAAGGACCACAAACGTTCCACGGCGCGGGGATAAAGGTGCTGGGACATGTGTCACACGCTGCCCGACCAAGGGGACTCCGGCTGTATACCTTCCCAGCACGTCTGCTCTGTGGTGATCTGTGCCTGACATACACGGCCATGTCCGACCTGGGTGACATGGACATGTTCCACCTCCTAGGCTCCAGGCAAACACGGGCACAGAAGCGACTGTCAGACACCTCACCACTAAGATGACTAGGACGTGCTGGGGGAACAGGGTCAACGCCCAGAGACCCCCTACAACACTGAGAGGATTGCCAGCCCATGTGAAGCAGAGGCCCTGACTGACTTTGTCCAGGAGTAATCATGACGTGTGGATGTGTGATCATAGGTATCGCCAGGCATCATCTCTGTGTCAGTGCTGGACGGGGACAGGAGACCGATGGATGTGGTATCCTCATCCTAAGGGTGTTAGCAGCCACACACACTCTGGCTAGGATTACACATGCCGTAGGGCACATAGCCTGGTATGTACATGTGCGCCTATGTACCTATGTAGGGGTCCATGCCGGTTGCGGTACCTGTGCTATGCTGATATTGCCAGATGTGCCTGTGGGTACCCCACAACTACGTGGGGAACTGATAACAGTGCTCCCAGTAGGCACATGCAAGTACACCATAATTGGCATACGGGTTAACTGAACCAACATGGTGCTACACATGTAACCACCACGCATACCGTGTACACAAAACAATGAATGCTGCACCTGCACTACATGGTATGTCTGCTGCATGATGTCAGTGCACGACCCACGTCACATACGCACCTGTCACCTGCCATACACAACCACCGCAACATACACATCGCGTACTATGCGGACACAGGTATCACATACACCTCTCACTATCTTGTCCACCCTGTGCATCAGAATATGTTTGCATAACCGTGCACCGATGGTGTAGCTCACGGTTCTGCGGCAGAGGCTTCATCATATGCACAGGGTGATATGTGTGCCACGGGCATAGGCTGTACCAATGGATGACATCATGTGTGTGTGTAAGGGCCTGTGCATTTACTGGGCATGACTGTGCAGAATGCATGTGGATGTGGTGGAGCCCTACAGTTGTGTCTGCTGTGTGTGGGTATGTGTGTACACAGTTCAGTCATCTGTGATGCCTACACCCGGTATACTTGGCAGCCCCAGACTGTACAGTGCAGGTGGTATGGCTCACTGTGTCCGCCTGCGGCGGCGTGACCCGTGCCTGCCTGGGGTCGCACGGGCACTACCGGGTGGAGGTATAGAGTGGCCACTCTCCGATGACACATGTCCGCTGGAAACGTGTCCACGCTGGGACCGTCCAGGGCCACGTCCACGTGGCCTGCTGTGTCCTGGTGTGGTTGGTGTAGCAGCAGCTGCACTGCTGCTGCTACCAGCACTGTGTGGGTGGTCATGGGAGGTGGCACGCACACGTCGACCTGCACTTGGTGGTGTTGCTGGCCTACGCCCACGTGCCCTCGCCTCACCCCTACCAGGTGTTCCAGCACGGACAGCTCACGCTCACGGATGGCCATGCCTCGGTCGAGGATCCCAGCCATCTCACCTAATCTCCTATCCAGAACATCGGCAAGCTGCTGTTGGGCATTCGCCAATGACTGGATGTTCTCATTTAAGGAATGGATTGCGGACCTCTGCAGCCTCTGCCCTTCCTGGTTCTGCCGTTCGGCACGTGCCTGCGCCGCCATTACAGTCTGAAACATGCGTCTGGTTATACCAGCTGCTGCACCCTGTACGGCAGGTGAATGTCTAGCAGTGCTCCTCCTACGAGCAGCACCTGCCACATGCCTGTGTGGCACTTCACCAGTCATTACACTGGCAACATGGTGTGTACCGCACCTTCTGCAGCCACCACACATTCCTGCTCGGTGCCAACAGACGCTGACTGTCCGTCATCTATGGGCAACGGTGTTGTGGTATGTGTCGGCATCTGAACCGTGTGCGGGGATGAAGGGGACATAAGTGTGATGTTCTCCAATGGCACAGTGTCTGACCGTGATGACCCTGCCTGTGCCTCATGCACATGGTCATCACCGCTAGTATCTGTGGGGACACTAGCATCAGATGGACCGCAGGAGGGCAGCACCTACAGCACCTGTGAATACAAAGACATACCGTAAGTTACATTACACACACACAGACACACACACACACACACACACACACACACACACACACATGCGGACACACACACGCTGACATACACACGCGGACACACACACATGCAGACACATCATGCATGTGATATTGCAGGTGGCATGCAGCATTCCCACACCACAGCCCAGTGAATGCAGCCCAGACATTAATAGTGGCAGTATGCATACTGCCCTGGAGTGCACACTACATCAGGCAGGTGTCTTTTAGTAGGCTTGCAGTACACACATTCATGGTAGTTTGCATGCATCACCGTGATACACTGTGTGGCCACGGGCGGGTTAACAGTACACATGGCTGGCATCACTATGTCATGTACACCGCAAACATGTGCGGTATCATGTGGACATGTGACAATGGTGTCCCACCACATGCACCACATCACAATGGATGTCACAGTGCAGTGTTATGTGTACAGTCTACAGATAGAATGCATGTGTAACAAGGATGTCTGTGCAGGTGTGGTTGGTGTGAGCTGTGTACATAGCTGTACAGTGGGGAGTACGGGCACTGTGCCACTGCACGGCAGCAGGACACAGGTATGTTTCTGTGCGATGCGTGACCTGGACGCATTGCGTTGCCATGTCTGCAAGTCAGTTCTGCTGTTCAACAGCACATATATGGTAGACATTGGTGGCACCTCTAGTGGCTGCAGACAGGCATTCCATTTCTCTGGTGTACCACATCGGATGTCCAGGGGGTCCACTACAGTGATGAGCCCACTATGTGTGGACAGGGTGCAACGGTGACTACCCACTGCGGATGTACTGTGTGGCAACATGCCTGTAGGTATCACCCATGGCCATGTTTGTCTGGTTCATCGACAAATGTGTGTGATGGGCATCGTGCACACAGCCCTGTGGTGACCCATGTGACATACAACCGTAGTAGTCTGAGGTGTCACATTCCCTAAGGCTATGCAGACATTGTGGATGTCTGCTATGTCGTGCATAGGTCATGTCATGGTGTGACAATGTTGCGGACAGACATCCACGTGCATGGGACATGTCATGTGCCATGTCACAACGTGTGCACCCAATGCAGGGGCATAGGTCACAGTGGTAACACCTGTGTTCTGGCCAGATCACAGCTCACTATGTGGTACTGTGTGCATACCGCAGAGGCATACCGATGCATACTACACATGCAGCCATTGTGGAACACCTCCACCATTGTATGCATAGCTGACTGCACATGTCACACCGATGGGTTATGTGGTTGCATGCCGGTCTATACTAACGGTTGTATCTACTGTACATGGGTGGTGTGTGTGTTGGGTGGTGCAACCTGTATACCGTGACTGGGGCACACCCAGGTGTGCATGTCATACCTGGACACATGGGGAATATTGATACACCATATCATGCCTTTTACTAGCAACAGTCTTACCTGCGACAGACCCATGTCTGTGCGACATGCCAGACGTACCTGTATAGGGATGACACAAAAGTATACACATTATCCATTACTATCGCCACAGTAAGCACTGTGCATGTCACATCATGCACCTGTGTGTTAGCATGTGCTATGCACATGTCTGCAAACACAACATAGCATACTGTAGTATGCATCTTGTGTGGCCATATACCTGGCATGTGTTGCTATATTATGTGTTGTACTATGACACCCACTCCTACGTCGATTATCATACGAACATGCAACACTGACTTACCAGGCAGCTCCAAGCTCGTTGGTTGGGAGACACCCACCTCCACGATGGATGCGAGGGTTTCAGCATGTTGTTCCATGGGTGTCCCCAGACTGGCCAGGAGCTCCTCCGTGGGTGTGAGTGGGGGCTGGGTTTGTGGCCCACCACCTGTCCCACCTTGTTGTCTGGCGATTGCAGCGGCACGCTGTCTCGCATGCCGAATTAGGTCTGTGCAGTGCCTGCGGATCTGTTGATATGTGCGGTTGTGGCCGCCCAGGGTGTTCACCCTCCTGCGCATATCCTGCCACATGTCTTCACGTTGTTGTGCCTGCAGTGGCACGTGGCTGAACAGGATGTCATAGTTATCATGGAGCAACGGTATTATCACCTCATCTTCCTGTCGGCTAAAGGCAGGCAGCTGGGGCGTGGCATTATCTGTAAGACATAATGATGGTGACAGGTCACATTTACACTGCTGTGCTGGCATACTGCTGGACATACATTGCTATGACATGTACAACATCTGCACAGTAATCTCTGCGATGCATCATGGCAGTGACACAGCCGATGTGTTGCCGTCACACCATTGAGCAGTGGGTGTCATATCATATCTGTGTGTCACCTCATCACACTGTACACGCACCATGTTGATGTTAGCCTGCTGTGGACATGTGTACCTGCCTGCACCTGTGTCCATATCAGTTGGCACGGGTCCCCATGTGACAACAGTTCTACTGTTCACCTGGATGCTGTGTATATGTCACTAGACATCACGTACGCGGCCATTATGAACGTCAGCGGTGGCACTGCACACATACACATGGACACCTGCACATGCATGTGTTGTGCCATGTACATCCACACAGCACTGTACGGGTGTTGGACAACCTGCCACGGCTCACCTGTGTTGCACATGTGATACACATGGGACAATGTGTAACCATGTCACATTAGCAGGAAAGGTCATGCATAGCATGTGCACACGCACATTGTCCACAGCAACACACAGCACCTGTAACACCACAGGGTGCATCACCGCCACATTACTGCTGTGGACGGTTGATAGTGACAGTGCCTTTTGTCCATCGCACCATGTAGGACTGTGATAGCACGTGCAGCCTTGCTGGGCAGGGCTGCATGGTATGGCAGGGTATGCCACATACATGGCACTGGGATGTGATCCACCTGGGGGGTAATGATATTGGCAGGGTGGCTGTCCATTCCATATGTCATTGCTATGTGTATATGGACATTACACATGTCTATCATCATGGTGTGGACACTGGCCTTATGCAAGGTAGGCTGCATGCTGCTTGGTGGGGTGTGTCTGGTGCATGCAGGTATCGCACATCCATGCATACACTTTAACCCTGACAGGTGCTATGTGCTGCGATATTGATCAACACAGTGCTGTATGTGGCCACACACTGCTATCCCGTGCACATGGATGGTTGCCTGGACTGACGTGGGTACCACATATGTCTACATCCAGTGCCTGCTGCCACCCCCATGTCTGCTGGTGCACTGCACACCGCCATCCCTCCCACGGGAAACGTGGTGTTGGGCACAGCATAGGTATCCATGTATGGGGACAGGGATGTTCACACAGCAGGGGCAGTGATGGTATCGTCGATCTGACCATACACATATGACGCACCCCTCACACATACAACCCATTCATTATGTTGTTCACAACACTGACACAGCTATACTGCTATGCCGGAGACATTCACAGACGTACATACACAGATGCGTGCACGTCCGTCTGTGGCATGGCCTGGACTATTGGTGTGGTTCGGCACATAACGTGTTTGAGTGCGGCTGGCGCAGACCTACTGTGCACATGTCTACACAGTATGCCTGTTCTACAGTAGGCATCGGTGATGTGCTGTGCACATATCATATCTGCACATTGTGTTGGTGTCTGTCTGTCCACGGGCCAGTGGTGGGACACACAGGGATATTGTTGAACATATATGCATGCAACCCTGTACTGCTGTACCGCTAGCTTCTCGGGTGCTAATGTGTCATAGACATGCACCGTGCCGAACATGTGGTAGTGGGTTGCCACCCGTACCCATCTCCTCTTGTGGGTTGCTAGCATCCAACACCCTCTTTGTATTGTATGTTCAGGCTATGCACCTGTGTGGGGCATGTGGGCATGCAATGCAGTACTACGTGCCTTTGCACCCATCGCAGAACAAGTCACACAGGTACACTGGCAGCCGTACACTTCACAGCTTGGTGACGGCACAACACATGTTGTACACACGTAACACATGTCCTGTGGGACATGGTCAAATGTACAGGCATGTCCAACAGTCACATGCCACTGCTACCCCTACATGATGGCTATGCAGGACATGTGGCGGTACAGCAACTGTCACATGTACACGAGCAATGCCCCCCTACCTACATCACGTGGTACTGCCTGTGGGGCATGTGCGTCTGCATCCATGCTATGGCCATAGATGACAGTTGTACATCGATATGTGCAACATACCTCATTGGGTGTTCTCATGTGTGCATGTTCAACATGTCAACGCATTGTTTGTGTCTGTCAGACAGTCATTGTTGTGCATGGTTTACATGGCAGCCATGGCGTACTGTGTGTGATTCCAGGTACTTCATTGGGCTACCAGCATTGTACATTATCACAGCATATTCCAGCCATCACGTAGCCATCCTAGCTGACACTGTTATCTGGCCAGTGGGAGGTGTTCTGCCATGTGCACATATGTCACACAGTACGAGGGTGACTGACACACATTCTCAGGACAGGGTTCTGACCGCTGTGGATGTGTGTGATGCTGTCGATGACCATGACTGCGCCAGATGGTGACATCTGGATGTGTAACATTCACAACACACACCTACCTTCACGTAGCAACACATCATCCACAACAATGGACATCCCTGCATGAACACTGTGTGCAGTATGTCTGTATGACCACTGCAGGCACCACTGGTAGCCACCAGCATGGCTGCCAACAGCAGCAGTGTGTATCCTGTGTGAACATGGGTTACACCATTCACAACACACCTGTGTCAGATGGCCCTGTTGTGGGTCACAGTGCAGTTCCACACATCATGTAACAGTATACATCATGCACCGATATGTTGCGGACATGTGAACGGCTGTGCAACTCAACATATGCACACATGACACATCACCTGGTACAACGTGTCTGTCTTACCACACGTTATTGTGACCACCCTGTGATGACATTGTACAGGCTACGTGGACTGGGACATGTGATGGCTCAAAGGTATATTCACCCTCCAGGTGTGTGTCTAGCCAGGTGTACAGTAAGCAGTGGTCTGCACGGGAATACTGTACATTGGCTTACTCTGTCACTGCGACTGTTGACTATGCTCATACTGTACTTATACAGGCATGTGGTATTTGTCCAGTATGACAGTCGTGGTCAACCACACTACTGTGGCACACATGACCTGCGGACATCTGCCTAGGGTGTGGGGCCCACATGTACATCTTCACATGCTATGCTGCCTCTGCAGTGGTGTCACATGTCTGTCTCCAGCAGGGCTGTCACAGGCAGGCACGGCATGCAGTGATGTGTGACAATGCTTGCACCCTCCACTGTGCTGCACACAAGCACTGCACACACAGTAAGGCATGCCTGACATTTATCTGCGGTGCCTGGGACCTGCCTCCATGCTCTGCACAGCACACCTGCCAGTCCAGATTGTACACAGATCATACCTCCCAGGCACATACCTGGACTGCAACACACACAGGTGAGGGGATCCCACATCACACAATGATTTACACACATACTGTATATTTTCCGAACAGAATGCATCATAGGTACTCCATGTTCGGATACCCATGTTTGTGACCGCTAGACACATTGTGACACGCAACAGAGAGTACACTGTACACCACAGGTTACATGCTGGCTGTGTTGTCATACTGTACATTGCACCTCGGACAGTTGCTACTGCCATGTGCTGACAGCAACCCACACTTCCCTAGTATGGACTCCCATGTACCCACACATGCTTGGCCATGCACTACACATAGCTGGGTGACACATTACACAACACATACCATACCTACACTACCCTCGGCATGCACCATACCTCCATGTGTCTGTGTGTTAAACCTACGGATATCCCCCCTCTGGTAGATGAACATATATGCTTTGCGGCCCTGCTAGCCACACCCTGGACACACACCCATCGCAGCATACATGGTACATGTGCTCAATGGCCGGTACTACTGACGTCTGCTGACGGGGTGGTTAATGGCATGGCACCCCAGCTGGACAGTATCGTGACTATGCTGACACATATCACAGTGCACTTCCGCTACATGTATGCAATGGTAGGGACCATGCTATTCCACACAGAGACATGGCGGTACTGGCCTTTTCACAGACGCCACGGTGGTATTCATGTTCCATGCACATGTGCTGTATGGGCGCATGTGCAGGCTGTTGCACGGTGGGTATATTCAAATGTGTGGGGTGCATCACTTGACAGTCATGGTGGGTCCTCGTGGTCCATCACATGCTCCACAGCTAGCTACCTACACATGACCGCCGTACATTGCAGTGTGGGCCCTCACGCAGTGTGGTGGTATGTCTGTGTTGTTTGGCTACATCCACATTCGATGTAGCATACAACAGTCACCCAGGCATTGCCAACTGAGATGTTGTTGGCAACATGCCAGCCAATGGGGTACCTACCAACAATACACACTCTCACTCACTACAGGGTTCCAATCCATACATGGACATCGCATTGTCCCTGTGGACACATACATGGTACTGCCATGCACACGTTATGTCCTAGGACACTGTCCCGATGTCACCTCCAATCTCCCTAGCTGTTATGTCCCACCAACCTGGTTGGTATGTGTCTCTGCAGCAGCCCACTGAATTAACTGCTAGCCTATTCATGGACGTTGTGTACGTTGACCACCACACTACCGCATCTATCACACTACACATGGGTGGTACTGCATTGCACATGTGGGACTGCATTCGTACACCCATGACTGGACCATTCAGTATGGCACTGGGGCACATCCTCACATCCGTGCTTCACACACTCATTGATGACCTCCATGCCTTTACTGGCACCCTTGTTGGGCCTCTGTGTGCCACAGCACGCCACATCCACATGCTGGCCACCTGTCATACCATTGCATGGGTGGTTGGTGTGGTACAGAGGGTAACAGATCAGACATTATCCCCACATTGCCCTTCAGCACCATTCCACATTCTGGTATTGCCAATGTACACATCCAGCATCACATCATACCCTGTGTCTCAGGATGTTAGGCTATATGACTCCTGGACAGGTCACACAGTGGTGCAAGCATATCATGCTACCTACTACATGTCAGGTACATGTGGCATTACACAGTCCTCAGTCATGTGGCCCCTCATGTTCACTATTTGCTTACATACACAACATGCTGTCACAGAGTACTGTCCATGCCTACATATCCCACATCTACATACCTGGCAGCATTCTAGCTCCACCAGCTCATACTGCTAACAACCATACAGGTGTCGGTGTGGCAGATATATCGTGTAGATGTCATTGCGTTGGATACATCACACATGGTGCATACACATCACCTTTGCATAGCGACAGTCATCCACTGGGTATCACATGGATATTGTCCCCATACATGCATATCACATTGTACATGGTTGCTGTACACACACATGCCCCACATGGTGCTGTGGTTGCCATATTCCACTGTGGCGTGGGTACACATCTGCAGGGCCACACATATCTGTACTGTGTGTGTTGCTGGTACATTGGTAGCCTTTGTACCTGTGCCATACACACATCTACACACGGGCAGGGTTACAATAACACATTCGTGGTGTACCTTCCACAACGGCTACAACTTTACATGGCACGGTATAGTCATGCCGTGATGTATACCAGGCTCAGACAGTTTACATATGCAGATGACAGACGGGGAACACATCTGTACTCATCTGCATACCACTTACACAGCGGTGTCATCTACTCTGACATGGGCCATGTCCTCCGCATTAGTGATGCATGTAGTACTCCTACATGGTGTTTGCAGTGGGCGGGGTGAATGAAGCGCTCCTACATATGTGCACACATGCCACGTTGCTTAGCCTGGGCTTCTGTGTTACCTCCGCAGACTAGACACACACCATGCTGTGGAACGTAGGTCCTGTGCACATCCCACAGGGACACACTGTGGCACTGGTCATGTGATAGCTCCCTTGCTGATAGGGTGACACATAGACATGGTACCACCACAGCGGCAGTACTGTGTGGACATGCAGTTGACATCCACCTCTGCTGTTCAGTGGACACTACCATGGGGAGGTGACACTACTGTGTACATTGCACATGTGTTTACACATGGACCTGCCGGACGTCATTGTTGCACACATTGCACCTGCTACAGATCGTTTGGACATGGTTACTTGGTGTTCCTTCCATTTCGGTTGGCTATTCTGCTACTACTCTGTCCCATATGTGCAGGCCATACATATCCTGTTAGTGTACATAACACTAGGCCATACCTCCATTATGCATGCTATGCCTGTGATACTGTGTATGATGTCTGAACATATCCATCATGACAGCTTTACATTACACATACTTGACATAGTAACCCCTACTGCGAGGCATACGTGCACGTCGTGCGCACATTACGTATGACATCGACGGTATATGCCCATACACATGTGTGCTGTGACAGTATACATACATGTCCTATCCCCTGCTGTGGCACTTCCTTGTTGGACATCCACTGCCAGCATCGGCGTGGGTGGTGGCATTGTTCTGTGTTTTGCCCCCCTATGGCAGCCCTTGGGTTATCCCGGCTGTGTACATGATGTCCCACTGCTGTGCACACGGTGTCCACAGTCGTTGGTATGCTCAGCGGGTTAGCACTACATAACCACCTTTCACCACTCTCTGCTTTATGGACAGGTATCTTTACTTACAAACACCGTTCACATACAGTGCAGCTTCGTCATACATATCATGCGTTACACACCATTACATCTCGTGGGTTCTACATACCTTTCCTGTGTTGACTTCCGTATTCCGTTCGAGTCTCGCTAGCTACTTTATTTCCACTCGAGCCGTTTGGTTGTATTTGTTTGGTATGAACATACAGTTTGAATATCCTAGGAGTCTTCCTTATATCCGTCGTCACCTGCGACATGTGGGTTCATCACACCAATACCTGTTCCTCGGTGTGTACTTATGCGCATATCACCTGTGCATCTCCTCCATTCGTACAGTACACGTCGGAACTAGGGCATGGTTCATTCCTCGGCTGGGCGTTGGTTATTTGCACTACCTTGGTGGTGATGGTATGTATTGTGTTATGTTATGTGTGACTGCAGCCGCTATGTGTGGCGTCAGGTACATTTCGCTGTGGTGTTAGCCGTGGATTGTGTGTGTTGGGTATGGTATTATGTTCGACATGTGGGTGTCCGTGTCCTGGCGGCGTCTGTCGATGGCGTTTTGCATTCGGATGTGTAACATAGCTCTTGTATTCCTTTACACAACGGATGCAGGTATGCATCCGCTGCTGATAGTGTTTCCCACGCGAGATGTTGCGGTTATGCCGCTGTCATTGACTGCTTGTATGTTTTTGCTGCTATTGCGGCTTGTATCCCTTTGATATGTGCGATGGGGTATATCGGCGGATGTGGGCGGCAGTGCGGGTTGTGGGCCTTGCATTTATACATACACGGTATGCTTGTGTGTGTGCTCCATCCCTGCCTGGGGAGCTGCAAGTTACCTGTCTGTTGTTCTAGGAGTGTAGGTTTTGTTGATGTCGTCTGGTGTCGGTATCGCCTGCATGTGTGCTTCCTGCATGTATTCCTCCGTCACATCGGTAGTATATCTGCGGCTGTTCGTACGTGCCGACTATCCCTTGGCATTTTGTCATGGATATTTACGGTCATTGTGGTCCTGTACTTGGGACGGCCTGTGTGCTACCGGTTGCCACCTATTTGGGTGGCGATTGCTTGTTTAACACTCGTAGAACACACAGCGGTGTTTACGGGACGATACGTGGCCACGATCGGTGCCGGGGTGGCACATGCGTATTTCCACGGTACATGACTATTGCTGTGTAACGTTGCCGACGTATCGTTTTGAAATTAACATATCGGTGCCATACATACGGTCATGGTTTGTACATGCGTCCTTTGCATCTCATGTTGGCTATACTCCTGTGGTACATTCTGGGACATTTTCGCTTTGCATCGTTTTACGTCGCCACGCACCTAGCCAGGGAGGAGCTCTCAGTACTACTTTGTGGGTACTGCTGTACATACGCCTGTGGTTCCTATACTGTATGCCTACACATGTTATTCCACTCCGCCTGTCACATGTCACCTACATACACATTGTACAGTGGCACACATTACACTCGCACAGCGGAACACACGACACCCTCACCTCACACATACACATACTGCCGCTGTCGCAGGGACGGTTGCACACAGTACCTCGTTGCCCGCATCACCGGCGGCGGTGTCTACCTCCGCCCTCATATCCTAAGAATATTACCCGCACATGTCCTGTTACTGTACCGTGGCCTGCCGATCATCCCGACTCGCGAATATGCATTTAGGTAGTTTGACCTTTCCATGGGTGGCGTTCCCTGTTCTGTCCACCCTCCCGGATACTCGGGTTGTCGTTCACTATGTTTACTATGTAGAGATTTTGCGTCTTACTTCTCTGTCACCTTGCATCCCTGTGATTCCCTGTTTTACCTGTTGTACTTTATATCTGTGTATGTGTACATATATTTCTACGTGTGTAATGATATCTATCTCCATATCTGTGTATGCACATATGTACATATGTATACACCTTGCGGCGAATGTGGCAGCATACGGCTACGCCGTCTGCTGTAGGACCCGCATACAGTTGAGGTGTTGGCGTTCCATGCTCCGCTGGCTGTTGGGTGTGCAGTGTTTGGGTGCTACCTATGTTGGAGTCACACATGGGACCGCCCATACGGTACACATTACGGGCGGCCATGTTTGTGTGCCGTCCATTTCACTGTGTGTGCAGGTAGGGAGGTGTCAGTCCATGGGGCCTACGCTGTCAGAGTATGTGCTATACGTTCCCTCTTTGCCAAGGCATAGGCATATTGGGTACGCCTCCGTCTGCCTACTGGGGCTGGCACAGTGTGTTCATGGCACTGAACGCTCTGTGCCTGTGCTTGCCTTGGCAGTTGTGGCGGGCTTGGTGGCCCTACACCATTATGTCCCTGCAGCAGCTGTTTCCGCAGGATCATATTATGTAGCATGGCACATACTATGAATATGTGGGCACATGTGCCTGGAGAGTACTGCAGGGCTCCACTGGATGTATCCAAGCACCGGAACCGTGATTTCAACATCCCAAACACACGCTCTATGATTATTCTGGTTTGTGCGTGTGCCTCATTATGGCGTTCTTGCATGTGTGTGTGTGCATTTCTGATGGGTGTCATCATCCACGGCTCCAGTGCATAGCCAGCATCCGCCACAAGGTGACCTTGTGTGATGTCCCCCCTGGTGAATACCTGATACAGCTGTGAGGCATGCCAGATATGGGAGTCGTGGTAGCTTCCAGGGCTGCCAGCACACACATCCATGATAATGCCCTGCGCATTGCACACGACCTGGCAATTGATGGAGGAATCCCTTGCGGTTTATGTAGCGTCTACCCTGCTCCCCGGGTGGTGACTTGATTTCTATGTGCGTACAGTCTATCGCACCCAGTACCTCCGGGTATTGTGCCACATGGTGGAAGTGGCGCATATTGCTAGCCAACTCCTCCTGAGATCTGGGGAAGTATATATACTCATGGGCATGTCATAACATGGCATCCAGAAACTGGTGTAGTACCCTGGATGCTGATGCCTGTGAGATGCCCATTATATCCCCTGTTGGCCTTTGAAAGGTACCTGTTGCCAGTATTCACAAGCTTACACATACCTTTGTGTCCACTGGGATGGGCTCCCCTCTGTTGTCTCTTGTTCTCAGGCGTGGGCTCCACTATTTGCTGTAACGTGTCCCTGTCCACCCTGTAACGCTCTACTATCTCCAGGCCTTGCAGCCCCTGGTAGGTTACCCTTGGTCTGAACACTCTCCTTCTCCTCTGAGGCCTACGGTAGTTGTCGGCACCCTCCTCCGCAACTCCGTCTGTCTCTGACACATGCCGATGCATCACGGCCACGGCGGCACCCAACATATACATTTTAAAAGTTCCCTGTGTGTTTACACCCTAAGGTGCAGCGTTTGGGAATACGCACTGTGTGTTGTGTGCATTCACACTTTATAGTGTTGTGCTGTACACCCGGTGATGTCATTGAGTGTGTCTGTGCGGTCGTATCTGTGGGTTATCTTCCGTATTTTACCGTTGGCACTGCAACGCTGTTGCCTTTGGTGTTACATTACACTTGCCTGCATTGGTTTAGCTTTACACCTTACCTTACTGTTTCTGCACGTTGCACCTACTATTTCCTGGAGTGCATCCTGCAGGCACATGGCATATCATGCATTTTGTCTGCCGCCACCGTTATGCTACCTCTCTACTTGGCTGTGCTGTATCGGTTCTTCGCTCTTTGCAATTCTGCTACATCCCCTACTTTCTTTGCATTCATATGCCTCCCCTTTCCCGTTTTGCGGATTCTGCATGCAGAGTTGTCAGCTGCCGATTGCCCTTCGTGGGTTGATTGGTGTTGATTGCTCATTACGACTCCAATTACACTGCTTCCGCATTTCCTCCTATTCTCCGCATCACCTTCCTGTATCCGTGGTTGTTGACGGGGCGGCCGTCACATGACTGGGTTGGGGAACGTAGTCATTCTCGTGCACATGCATCTGTGCGCGCATTGTGTACTCTCAGCGCATCTATTTCCTCACACGCCGGTCCTGATGCTGTGATGTGCATTGTACAGCCCATGTTTGCTGGCCTCCAATGTGCTTCCTCCTACAGTGGCACACCCCTCTACGATTGACATGTATTCCCTCTAGGCCACTCCTCGGTGTATTACCGCTGCGCCGTTTGATGCAGCCTTACGCCGGCGGGGGTTTTGCGATTCAGTATTATCTGCCTCATTTGCATGGCATTGACTAGTAATACATGGTTACGGCGCCGGACACTGGCGCCACTCCTTGGCAACCCTTGGGCTGTGGTTGTGGCTTTCCATGCATACTATGGTGTATTGTGGCTGTGAAGCTGATGTGTATTATACTGCTCTTTTATGACATTGTCATATTATTTCATTGTTCCGCACCTTCCGCGGACATGTCCTGGGGTTCTGCTGTGGTTTCTGCGTACATACCATTTATGTCATTATTTACATTTTCTGCATGTTTTCTTTTGACATTCTCGGTGTCTTTCGCCATTGGCATGTTGCACCAGTATGACACCTGACGTTGACAGCCTTCCGTTACTCCTATGTCATGTTTGGATATATGTAAACCGTTTTTTTTTGGTTTACATTGCCGTGCCCTTATGCTACGCCTGCGCCACTTCGTGAATCGCTACATGCCTTCATTTGCATGGTGCAACACCACACATGGGGTGTTTAACATACCTACGCTGGAGGCGGCGCAACTCAGGCGTACGCCGGTAGTGCATGTGGGATTGGATCGTACCTGAATCGCTCGGCGGCCATGTCTGGCGTTGTGGCACCTACGCCATGCGTGCGCCTGGCGCAAGGTTCATGAATCCCGGGGACTGTTTTTTTCCCCACAGGGTATTAGTGTTTCTTATTTACTGAGGTCTTGTATACATTGTTAGACTGGAGTAGGTTCCTATGACTCTGTTACAATAAACATACAGCTTGCATGAACAGTGCATGACATAATGAAAGAATGAACTTGTGACATGTATATTTGACTTTTATGGGTTATTTTGTACAGCCTTGTTGGTGGTTACATCTTCTCCTTCCCTATATAAATGATGCATTGGTCCTGCCAGAATAACGACTATTTCCCTGGATTTTATATTTGAAATTGTTCTAAATAGGTATCCCCTTTAATGTAATATAGCCCAGTAAGCATTTGTTCTGCAAACTGGTTTTAAAACTTTGATATAATTCTGATATACTGAACTTTTTCAAGTGTCTTTCTTATGCAATATGAAGACACTGGCTGATAAGGATACAGCACGTTTTCATTAGTGTGTTAAATCTTACAGTTTTTAACTATTTTAGTGTAATAAAGATTTCATAATAGCACTATTCTGATATAACCAGTTTGTTAACTATCAATATTTATACCAGCCTGCTTTTTTATTATGGACACTATTCATTAATATGTAAAATCTCATTGTTTTGAATTGCATTACTATTATATGTTCTGAGTATGTTCTTAGCTGCTTGGTTAACTATGAATATTTACACCAGTCTTCTCCTGTATAATTAAGAGATTTTCAGTGTACAGACAAATTAATGCAAAAGCAAAGAGAGGTATTGGAACCTGTGCTGCACTAAATATTTTGACTTTACTGTATACTGCAAATGGGGGAGTAGCTGAATGATTTTTGGTGAAGGTAACCTTAAAAAGAATGTCTGAGAAGGTAATGAAACACTGTGGTCAGGAAAAATGGGGTTAAGGACATTGGGAGAGGTTCTTACCACACATGATGACAGCCTAAAAAGCTGAAAGAGTGAAATCAAGACAGGTTAGGGCAAGAAATAGGATGCAGTGCTGCTTGGACCTTGGGCGTAAACAGATGGACACTAGTCTACAACTCGACAGGAAGTATACAGTCATGGGGCAAGGATGGTGTGAGAAGAGGGACCCAAGCAGATTCTAAGGATTGCAACCATGCCAATATTTAATAACACAGAATAAGTAGAGGTGAGATATGTTAATTACTATGAGATATGTGGTCATGCATGTAATAAGGATAACGATCTGCAGAGGTGAGATATGTTAATTACTATGAGTTATGTGGTCATGCATGTAATAAGGATAACGATCTGCAGAGGTGAGATATGTTAATTACTATGAGATATGTGGTCATGCATGTAATAAGGATAACGATCTACAGAGGTGAGATATGTTAATTACTATGAGATATGTGGTCATGCATGTAATAAGGATAACGATCTGCAGAGGTGAGATATGTTAATTACTATGAGATATGTGGTCATTCATGTGATAAGGATAACGATCTGCAGAGGTGAGATATGTTAATTACTATGAGATATGTGGTCATGCATGTAATAAGGATAACGACCTGCAGAGGTGAGATATGTTAATTACTATGAGATATGTGGTCATGCATGTAATAAGGATAACGATCTGCAGAGGTGAGATATGTTAATTACTATGAGATATGTGGTCATGCATGTAATAAGGATAACGATCTGCAGAGGTGAGATATGTTAATTACTATGAGATATGTGGTCATGCATGTAATAAGGATAACGATCTGCAGAGGTGAGATATGTTAATTACTATGAGATATGTGGTCATGCACGTAATAAGAATAACGATCTGCAGAGGTGAGATATGTTAATTACTATGAGATATGTGGTCATGCATGTAATAAGGATAATGATCTGCATATGGTGTTCACATTACAGAAATGTACCTGAAAGCAGTATAATAGGTTATGAGTTTCTCATTAGTGGACTGTCATCCACAAAATAGTTCCACAAACTCGTACAACTGTCTCAAATTCTGCTCATTATGGTATTGCCCCTCTTACTGGGGTGTTACACTTCTGAAAGGTTACACCATGGTATACTATTTAATAACAAGTTGCTCCACCACAATGTTTCTTTATGGGAACACCACATAACACTGGTTAGTAATAGCATGCTCAAGCATTATGTTTCTGAAAGGGTACACCATGTATCACCAGATAGTAATAGCTTAATAGCTTGCTGGATCACTACATTTCTGCAAGGGTACACAGGCTACAGCTGGTTAGTAATAACTTTCTGGAGCATTACATTTTTGAAATGGTACACCATGTATTACTGATAAGGAATAGCTTTCTGGAGTATTACATTTTTGAAAAGGTACACCCTGTATCACTGTTTTTAAGAATAGATATCTGCAGCATTACATTTCTGAAAGTATATATCATGCATCACTAGTTAGTAATAACTTGCTGGACCATTACATACTTGAAAGGTTATATATACCATGTTTCACCGATTAGTAATAGTTTCCTACAGTGTTACATTTTTGAAAGGAAGACCGTGTATTACAGGACAGTAATAGCTTTTTAGAGCATTACATTTTTGAAAGGATACACCATGTATCACTGGTTAGTAATAGCTTGCTGGACTGTTACATTTATGAACGGGTACAGCATGTATCTCTGGTTATTAATAGGTTGTTGAAGCATTACATTTCTACAAGTTTACACCTGATATCAGTAGTTAGTAGTTGCCTTAGTGTTGCTGCATGTACCTGTTCCAGAATATGAGAAAAATGATTACTCGGGTATTTTTTCATCGGTATGATTTTTTTTCTTAACCATAAAAAGTAAACATTCTAACCTCACTTTCGGCTTTTCCCGGTTAGGGGTCACCACAGCAGAACTCCGGTCCGCTAATGATTGGTAGTGGATTTATACGGTGCTGAATTGCCAGCCCGACGCCCAACCTTCAAAGAAGGCACACCCATTCACGCACGCACCTACCTGCATGTCTTTAACATCACTCAACCACGGGGAGGACATGCAGACTCCACACAGAAGGCACTCCAGCCGAGAATCGAATGGGAGAACCTCTTGCTGTGAGGCTACAATGCTAACCACTGCACCACCACTAATGTCTTAAATTGTTGACTGATTGGAATCCTCACTGATATCAGAAAATCAAACATTCAAAAGGGACGTGAAAGTTGAAAACAAGAGATCCCCAGTCTTAATAAAATAAGGAGACCGACTGGGTGTTGTAAATGAGTGTGCTCATTTTTCATTATCATAGAATGTAACCTTAATGCAAACTACAGATAAAGGGATAAATGTGGAGTTCATAAGAAGAATAACTTGACCTTTACATGTCAATTAGTGACAGTTTTCAATAGTAGCTTTTCGTGTTCTTTTAATGTAGCTTTCTTTATTCCACATTTGAAGCCTCAAAACTCAGATGAAGCTTTTGTATAGTTCTATATCACATAGTGGTAATAAAACTGTTCTCATCTTAGGTTTATCAGTGTCTCGTCTGCCCATGGTTGTATGCAGTGCAGAAACCTGTATGATTACTATAGTCCTTGTAAATGTCATTCAAGTTATTGGTGTTCTACAACCCAAAATTGCCCAAAATGCCTAAAATTGGACATTTGTTAGGGAAATATGAGATTTTGTAGGACAAATCGTACCTTCAACTAATTTAAAATATTTATTTATATTTTTGTTGCCTAATCAAAGCTCCATTGTTATGGTGTTTTAATTGCTTATATTATCGTGTATAATATTAAAGTGTTTGAAATATAAAAATCACTGTTTTCTTCAATATTTACAGGAAAGATATAATATAATTTTATGGCTATGATATTAAGCCATTTTTCACAACTACCCAAATCAGAACTGCCTTGCAAAATAGGGACATGCTACTGAAGTGAGAAGTGACAAACTTCATGACACCCATGCAGATGGGATCTGAAAGTTCGACTGCAGAATCCTACACTAAGGCACTGTACGACCACATCCACCCGTGCATGAATCGTGCCATCCCAAATAGAACCAAGATGCTCTCCTCCAAAAAAAGGAAGCCAATCTGGTGGTCCCCTGCTATAAACAAACAATACAACAGAAGGAAGAAACTGCTGCAGAAAAGAGGAAAATCCCAGGATGCAAAAAACTCCCTCACCAGCCTCAGTAAGAAGCTGAGATCCCTCATAAAATCCTCAAAAGCTAGTTACGAAAATAAAATTGCCAAAGATTCCAAAGACATCCACAAGGCATTCTATAGTTATCTCAAGAATCTAAATGGCAATGCTCAGATTTGCTCTGAGCTTCAACAGAATGGCATTAAATATACTGATCAATCAAAAAAATCCTCCTGCACGAGGGAATCTGCACGGCAACAAGAAGATTAGTTCAGCAAAACAAAAAGATAGCCAGCAGATGAATAGGATCCAATGAATAATTTTATTGCAATAAAACTAACATCATGTCAGACCGGTTTCGGCTGGCAAAAAATAGCACAACCTTCTTCAGTGATGAAAAACAGTAAAAAATGATGCTTTTTAAAGTCACTAGCCTACTTCCTATTGGTGCAATTATAATTGCTCATTAAGCCCTGGTGTAAAGAGTGCTCCCAAAATGGTTATCCATTTCCTCTCTTTAGTGTCAAGCAAAGAATGCCACCCTGTCTTGTTGAACCTATAATCCCTGATAATATCAATTACTATAAATGAAAATTTGGCATTGGAATGTTGCAAACAATGTTTGTACAACGCAATGCGTTGTACAAACATTAAATATACTGATCTCAAGGATATTGCCAATATCCTGGCAGATCGATTCAGTGCCAACTTCACCCCCCCCTCACCCCCTAAAGGGCCCATCTCAATACCAAAAAATTGCCAAATTCCGGTAATCACGGCCACACAGGTAGAAACTGCACTCTCCAAAGCTAAGAATACAGCATCCATGGGACCAGATGACATCCCAGGCTGTGTACTACATGAACTACAAAATGAACTGGCACCTCATCTAAGTGTCATGTTTAATCATAGCCTCACCTCAGGCTTCATACCCACTGAGTGGCGCACATCTACAGTTATCCCACTCCACAAGGGGGGATCCACCTTGGATCCCAGGAACTACCGTCCCATCAGTCTGACGAGCCTGATCTGCAAAGCCATGGAACATATTATCATGGGACTTATAAACAAAGACATTGGCAAACTTCAAACACTGGACCCCACCCAGTTTGGGTTTGTGAAGGGCCGATCTTGTCTCCTGAACCTGATTGACTTCTTCGAATCAGTCTCCAGAGCTGTAGACTAGGGTAAGGCGGTCCACACAGCCTATCTGGACCTCGACAAGGCCTTCAACACCATCCCCCACTCTGGAATCATAGATAAACTTACTAAGCTGGGCATAAATCCCTACGTCACTCTATGGGTTGCCAACTGGCTTACTGACAGAACCCAGACTGTAAAAGTAACCGACTCCAAATCCAGCTCCAGACAAGTGACAAGTGGAGTATTTCAGGTTTCAGTCCTAGGACCACTTTTGTTTGGCATCTACTTCTCTGAAGTACAGGCCAACACTAAGGGACTCTGGCTAACAAAGTTCGCAGATGACTGCAAACTGGGAGCCATTATTGAATCCCCAAATGATGTGGATATTCTACAAAAGGGCCTTACAGAAACAGATGCCTGGTGCCAGAGCCATGGGCTCAAACTTAATGCCAAGAAATGTATAGTTATCCCCTTTGGAAAAAAACATGTATCCATGAATTACCACATAGGTGGCAGTACACTAAATATCGAAAGTGTGATGAGAGACTTAGGGACACAAGTGGACAGTGGTCTCACTTTCGATAACCACATCACCACAACAGTCAGGAAATCCTTCTATGTGGCACACCTCATCACTAAGGGCTTTTCATCCAGAAAAAAGGAGGTCATTGTCCCACTGTACTCATCTCTCATTAGACCCATTATAGAGTATAATGCCCTGTTTGGTATGTACCTCATAAGACATCTGCAACAGCTGGAAAGGCCACAGAAATACTTCACTAAAAGAATCAGAGGCCTAAAGCAGATGCCATATGCTGACCATCTAAAAAAACTCCAGCTATACTCTGTGGCATATCATCTACTCAGAGATGATCTCTGCTTAACATACAAGGCCATGTCAAACCCTGAGCTGTTGGACATGCTCCACTTAAAGAAATCCCAATCCCTCAGAGACACACACTCCAGGGATCTAAACCTTGTCATCACAATGAACAAAACATGCTGGAGGGATAGGTTCCTGACCCAGAGACTCCCCATAGTCTGGAATAGACTGCCCATACATGTCAAGCAGAGCGCCTCCTTGGCCCTCTTCAAAAGGAACCTTGATGATTGAATGGGAGATAGGAAATTCACCCCAGGGATCATGTCAGTCGCCCTGCTAAACAGGGGTCCAGAGAATTAAATATTGTGGGAATAAATATCCAGGGAATTGTTATGGCTAGGCTTGTATAGGCCCTAGGGCCGATAGCCTAGTACCAACCTATGAACCTATGAAC
The DNA here is from genome assembly GCF_019279795.1 of Protopterus annectens. Lineage (NCBI taxonomy): Eukaryota > Metazoa > Chordata > Ceratodontiformes > Protopteridae > Protopterus > Protopterus annectens. Next base: position 1,363,907,859 of record NC_056728.1, read on the forward strand.
CCATCTGAGAAACCAGTATGTGTAAATATTTTATATGCAACCTGAATTATAAACCAGTATGAGTAAGCTTTTTATATAGAACCCAAATGACAAGCCAGCATATGTAAGCATTTAATATGGAAGATGACTAACAAACCAGAATGTCTATGGATTTTATATGGAACACTTTGCTGGCAGATATTAATGGATAGGACTTTAACTGTAAACATTAGTTAAACATATTCTAGATGCTTTGTTTGGCAGTTAGTGCAGAGGATTTAGGCTTTGAACTTTTGGTGTCCTGATCCACGTACCTCAGGGTTTGATTCCTTCAGCCTGCATTTGCCTATTGCGTGACTCTGAGCATGTAATTTAACCAGGCACTGCTCCTAGGTTCAGTCTGGCAATGGTCCATGTAGATTAGTGCTCTGTCCTGCCCTAGTTAGCATATGTAAATGAAACATTGGAAATCCCTCTATCACCTGGCTTGCATTACCATGCACCTTTTGTTAACATTCATAAGAGAAAGAGTGAGATAACAGACATGACTGCAACTGCTTTACAAACAGCCAACTATATGTGCTGCCATATTTTACAGAAGTAAACCACATGCGATAATGAACTCCACAGTGGCAGGGTAATCAGAGTTTCTATGTTCAAAGCAAAACGTTTTCGAAAAAAGACAGTTTCATATTTCAGAATGTCCAGAGACAAATGCACATCTGGTTTGCTGCTCTGTGGATTACGTTTTACAGTTACGTGGCTTTATGGCATAGGCAGTTTTAGATCCCTTAGCTGAGAAGTTACAGACATCTTCAGTTTTGTTTGCTGACACAAATGTTTTATCTTAATAGCAACCACAAATCATCAAGAATAACTCTGCCTTGAAAGTTTTCAGATGACAGTAGCCAAGCATAAGCTGTACATCTCTGCAAAATAATGTTCCCTAGTGTGCCGATCCATACCAAAGGAAAACATGCTGTGTCTGCCTCAGCATTTATACAAATGATTTCATCTTCTTTGACAAAGCTATGACCATCATTGGTCCATGTGTACAAGAGTATATTCTGCTGATAGTTTTTGAATCACTGACTTTCTGTATACTGGCACTGCATTTATAAAATCCAGATTAAATAAAAAATAGTTATAACTAGCTAACAGATTACTTAGAATTCCAAAGCATGGTGAAAATACTTTATTTCAGTTTCTGACATTTTATTAGTGTGTCCACATATTCAGCCTGCCACATGGTAATTGCTCTGCACTGTGATATGATATAGTAAAAGTAAGGCAGACAGTTCCAAATTTAGAAATGCCAAGGTCTGCTACAATATAGATATATATATATATATATATATATATATATATATATATATATATATATATATATCTGTTGTGTCTTTCGGCTTTTCCCGGTTAGGGGTCGCCACAGTGGAACTCCGGTCCACTAATGATTGGCAGTAGATTTTTACATGCTGAGTTGCCAGCCCTGACGCACAACCTTCAATGAAGGTATGGCCATTCACGTATGTCTCCACACAGAAATCGAACAGGACAACATCTTACTGTGAGGCGACAATGCTACCGCAGTACCACCACTGCAGTTATTTATATATATATATATATATATATATATATATATATATATATATTTTTTTTTTTTTTTTGCTGTCATGTGATTCAGTGATTTACATTCAAAACTGATTGTCTTCATTTCAGAACTACCAACAAGTGCTGGTTTGTTTCAACATACTATAACTATACCCACTTTGTGACCTATAAAAATATAATCAGGAATGATTATTTAAGCCATCATCTTCATATGAACCCTAAACTTGATAACTGGTAATATAAAAAATATAAAAAATAGTCAATTATCATTTCTTGACTGTTGCCCTCCTCTTCTACATATGTACATTTAAAGAATCATGCATATAAAATCCTTGATTTTATATTTGGTTGTTTAATAAGTAACTTTTCTGTGTCTCTCTCACAAAGGTAGATACTTAGTAGCCATAATAAGATGACTGTTTACAAAACTGAAGCATGCATTTTATTTATTTATATATTTGTGTTTATTACCCAAGAATTTACATATGAGTGAACTCCATTTACATGATGGTCTTAGGAGAAAAGCTCTATAAGGATGCAGCATCCAGGAGATTAAATAAAATCAAACCAAGTTAAATTAGCAAGTCTGAAGAATCAAGAATATAAATATACAGTCAAAGTCACATAAAAGTACTTAATGCATAATAAAAACTACATCTATTCATCATTATGTAAAGAACAGGTAGCAGAAACGAAGTGGTTAGAGCAGGGACGATTATCAAATAAGAAATGGTAAGAAAACACTAGAACTGTGATATATGTCACTGTCACAGCATTCATCAACACCCATTAATCAAATCCATTCAGCTGAATAGGTAACACAGTTATGAGGTTTGTATATGGGTGAAGCCCCATAACTGCATATAGAGGGTTGCCACACCTGCACCCTGTAACTATTATTGCCACCTCCAATGTTGTCAAACCTTGAAGTAAGGTATTATATGAGTTGCCATGCATTGCCAGTGCTGTGTCCGGGGTTCATATGACTGACCTCCTACAAATGTACTGATCATACCTCTCAACCTCTAAGTGCAAGAAATCTGGACATAGTCAAAATAATGAGAGACAAAGGCCCAAAACCAGGGGCAGATTTTTAATATTGTAATTATCAACTTAGAAAGTGCTGAAATAACAGGTTTTGCATTATAATGTATTTTCTGAAGGACAAGATGCCAGAAACCCAAATATTTGTCATTATCTAGTGACTTCAGTCCTCAGTGATTAGATGGAAAACCACAAATTTTATGAGGAACAGACCAAAATTAGGAAGCAAAAATGTGGACATTCTGTGAAGGTGTGGACAGTTGAATGGTATGGTGCTGATGGTGGATAATATACAAAGAAGAAAAGAGCAGCAAGAAAATAAAAATGGCAGGAGAGGAGAAGAGAAGGCAAACACTGGCAGTGGGACAGATCGTTGAAAAGAAGCTAGAGATGAGGAAAGAGTCCAACTGGGGCACTCCTAAACTTGGACAAAGCATATGGCAATGTCTCAAGAAGGCTGATGCTTATTTGGGGAGTTCTGTGATGAGTCAAAGTCCAAAAACACTGGCAGAATTAGTACAGGATATGTACAAGGACCCAATGTCAAAAGTATGGACAGTGTTTGGACTCACAGCACTTTTTCCAAAGGCTCAACTCTGACACTGCTGTTCATTATGCTGATGGAGTATATTAGCAAACAAGTCAGAGGGGGCAGATAAAAAAGCTGATGTTTGCAGATGATGTGGCATTACAGGCACACTCTGAACAAAAACTTCAGCAAATGATACGGGAATGAAATACAAAACTGAAGGCACACAAGCTGAAATGGTGTACAGACAATACAGTTGTAATGGCAGCAAACAGAGAAATCAGAAGAAGCTGAAAAGTGAGAAGGAGGGGAATGAAGAGAAACAGTGGAGCAGGTTAACAGCTCCAACTATCTAGGATCAATGGTAGAGGAAAAGGGAAGTCAGAATGAGTAGGCCAAAGACACTCCACTACCTGCTCCCTATTTTTTACCTCTACTTTTCTTATCTGTTAGCTCTTTCAAGCCTTATTAACTAGTCTATTACCTGGCATTTTAAAGCATAAATGGTAAACTCCTTAGACAAATATTCTATGTATGGATTTCTCATTTTTTCCTCAGTCTTTTATGTATTTTAGCAGCAACTGATACTATGATTTTATTTTTCTTCTTCTATTGTCAAAATTGTTTCCTGACATTGCTTTATTGCTTCCATTTAAATGTTTTTGTAAAAATTTGAAGTTTTTCTGTTTATTGCTTCTGTAAACTACTATAGTATAATTACTGGAGCTTTTCTCCTCAGGTCTCTGCTGAAAAAGGGATCTCAACTCAGTCGGAAAACCCTGGTCAACAAATGTAAAATAAATAAATAAATAAAAGTCAGAACTGGCTGCAGCCAACTGGCACAGAGTGTCGGGAAGGGGGGGGGGGGTAGTGTGTGACAGAAGAATGCCAAAGAAGCTGAAGGGTAAGGTGTAGAAGACAGTGATGTGACCAGTACTACTGTATAGTACAGAAACCTGGGTAGTAAAGGCAGAGCACATGAGGAAGCTAGAAGTGGTGAACAGCCTGAGATGGGTGGTAGAATGCAGACTGTGGGAAAAATGAAGAAATGAGTACATCAGAGCAGAAGTCCAAGTTGTTCCAATTGCAGAGAAGGGCAAAGTATACATATTGCACTGGTTTGGGTACATATGCAAGAAAGCTGAAGGCAATCTGATGATGACAAGAAGAAGGCAAGAGGAAACAAGGTCATCCAGCAAAGAAATGGATGGATTATGTGGCAGAAGACCTGCAAGAGTCAGGCATGACAGTTGAAGAAGTTAGGAGAGTGGTATTGAACTGAGAGAAAGATGGCGAGACTTGACTTGACACCCAACCCTATTTAGAAAATGGGGAAAAAAGGGGTTGATGATAGTGATGATGAAGATGATTAATTGAAGGCCAGCTGTCATTTTCTTGGTTATGCCTATGATGTTTTGCATCCCACTCACAAAGGATTAGTCAAAGATCTCATAAACATCCTGCCCCGGGACACCACCCTACAGGCAAAATTCAGGGTCCGCACAACTCCATTACCTGGCTTACTTTCAGCTCCCTAGCTGATAAAAAAGTTTGAATGTGAGCCCTCAGATCTTTCATTTTATCTCGGGGCAGTTTAAATCATGCCAAAACAGAAATAATCTCAATGCCTAGTTCTGTCATCATCTTTAAAGGGCCCTCTAGCTTATCTCAAGCTAATGGAATCCCAGACTGATGACAAAGATCCTGTAATAAATAAAGACATGTCAAGACACCATTTTCACCCTCAGCTATAATTAAAAGGTCAATGCTTTTCTAGGGAGCCATCTGCTCCCAATACCATTGACGGGTTGTACTGAATTTCTCAAAGGTGGCACAAGCCACCACACAATCCATGGGTATGACCATATCAGAGAAGAACAAGCCTTCAAACTGTATCCCAAAAGGGTGCCAGTCCTGCAGGGCAACTTAAGTAAGATTAAAATTAGTGTCTGTATCAACTTTAGCTAATCGGGGTCCTTAAATTGGTGAATAATAAGAATGGTGTTACCAAAGGATAAATATTGACTTGAAATCCTTCTTGTTGAGCCTGTCATCAACTAATGACCCTTCTGAGTATGAAAGGTAATGAATTTGGTGGAATTCACCCTCTTTCTTCTTCATCACCAACCCTAATGAGGATAATCTAAAGGATTCGAAGTGGGGAGGATGAAAAGATCCTGTGATTCTGCCTTTGGACACTTCCTTAGACAATATACTCTTTACCACTAACCGAACTCAAATTTCTACAAAGGACTGCCTTAGCAGATGCATGTAATTTGATGGAAAAGCCTACTGAGAAGCCTTGCACTGGCTCCATTTTCAGCTGTTGATCCAGGTAATGTTATAAGCAATTGATGAGGACATCATCATTAATGGAAGAATTGTACTGAACTTACTGTAAGCAACAAAAGGATTTGCTTCTCTTGGACCCATAAAAGGATGGCCCGCCCTGCTTAACCACTAAATCTGATTTTACCCAAGGCCTTCCTTCTTGAAGGGGAGGTGCTATTTCTGTCCTTCCTGCTATCCTTAAACTAACATTTTACAGCTGGATGCCTGTCCCGCAAAGGGAATAAACATGACCAGATCTGTATGTGAGCCAAGCACAATTGTCATTGTTAAAAGCTCACTAAGCTTTCATTTATAAAGCACCCAAGTCTTCATTGTTATGGAAAGGGGATCATGACCTGCCTATTGTAACTCTGAGTCATGTGCCTGAATGTCTTTCATCCCATCTAAGGTGCTTGTTTACTCATTTGAGTTTATGAAATTAACAACCATATCTCTTACACGATAGACTTCCCTTCTTCTTCTTCTTCTTTTGGCTGCTCCCATCAGGGGTCGCCACAGCAGATCAACTGTTTCCATTTCTTCCTGTCCTCTGCATCTTGCTCTGTCACACCAACCACCTGCGTGTCTTCTCTCACCGCATCCATAAACCTTATCTTAGGCCTTCCTCTTTTCCTGTTATCTGGCAGCTTCATCCTTAGCATCTTTTTCCCAATATACTCTGCATCCCTCCTCAGCACATGTCCAAACCAACATAATCTTGCCTTTCTGGCTTTGTCTCCAAACCTTCCAACCTGGACTGACCCTCTAATATACTTATTCCTAATCCTGTCCATCCTCATCACACCCAGTGCAAATCTTAACATCTTCATCTCTGCACGTCAAGCTCTGACTCCTGCCTTTTTGTCAATGCCACTGTCTTCAACCCATATAACATAGCTGGTCTCACTACCCTCTTGTAGACCTTCCCTTTCACTCTTACTGGTACTCGTCTGTCACAAATCACTCCTAACACTCTTCTCCACCCACTCCATCCTGCCTGTACTCTCTTCTTCACCTCTCTTCCACACTCACCATTACTCTGAACTGTTGATCCCAAGTATTTAAACTCATCCACCTTTGCCACCTCTACTCCCTGCATCCTCACCATTCCTCTATCCTCCCTCTCATTCACACACATATATTCTGTCTTAGTCCTGCTGACCTTCATTCCTCTTCTCTCTAGAACATATCTCCACCTCTCCAGGGTCTCCTCCACCTGTTCCCTAATCTCACTACAGATTACAATGTCATCTGCAAACATCATAGTCCACGGGGACTCCTGTCTGATCTCGTCTGTCAACCTGTCCATCACCGTTACAAATAAGAAAGGGCTCAGAGCTGAACCTTGATGTAATCCCACCTCCACCTTGAATGCATCCATCACTCCCACCGCAGACCTTACCGCTGTCACACTACCTTCGTACATATCCTGCACCACTCTGACATACTTCTCTGACACTCCCGACTTCCTCATACAATACCACAACTCCTCTCTAGGCACCCTGTCATATGCTTTCTCTAAATCCACAAAGACACAATGCAACTCCTCCTGACATTCTCTATACTTCTCCATCAACACTCTCAAAGCAAACATCGCATCTGTAGTGCTCTTTCCTGGCATGAAACCATACTGCTGATCCCTAATCATCACCTCCTTTCCTAACCTAGCTCCCACTACTCTTTCCCATAACTTCATGCTGTGACTGATCAATTTAATCTCTCTGTAGTTACTACAGTTCTGCACATCATGCTTATTCTTACAAATCGGTACCAAAACACTTTTTCTCCATTCCTCAGGCATCCTCTGCACTTTATGATTCACTATCCGCACATCATCCAACCTTCTCTCCCTCTCATTCTCTTCATTCATCAGCCCCTCAAAGTACTCTTTCCATCTGCTCAACACACTCTCCTCGCTTGTGGGTACGTTTCCCTCATTATCCTTTATCACCCTTACCTGCTGCACATCTTTACTAGCTCAGTCAGTCTGTCTAGCCAATACAGGTCCTTTTCTCCCTCCTTAGTGTACAACCTTTTATACAACTCATCATACGCCTTATCCTTAGCTTTTGCCACCTCTCTCTTCGCCATGCACCTCATCTCCTTATACTCTTGTCTACTTTCTTCATCTCTCTGACAATCCCACTTCTTCTTCGCCAACCTCTTTCTCTGTATACTCTCCTGTACTTCTTCATTCCGCCACCAGGTCTCCTTGTCCTCCTTCCGCTTTCCAGATGTCACACCAAGCACCTTTCTAGCCATCTCTCTTACTAGCTCTGCTGTAGTTATCCAGCTATTCGGTATCTCTTCACTGCCACCCAGTGCCTATCTAAACTCTTCCCTGAACATCACCTCACAATTACCATTTTTCAATTTCCACCATTTGATCCTTGGTGCTGCCCTCACACTCATCCTCCTCTTCTTGATCATCAGTGTCATCCTACAAACCACCATCCTATGCTGCCTAACTACACTTTCCCCTGCCACCACTTTACAGTTTCCAATCTCCTTCAGACTGGCCCTTCTACATAAGATATAATCCACCTGCGTGCATCTTCCTCCACTCTTGTATGTCACCCTATGCTCCTTCCTTTTGTTAAAATACGTATTCAACACAGCCATGTCCATTCTTTTTGCAAAATCCACTACCATCTGAACTTCTGCATTCCTTTGCTTAACACCATACCTACCCATCACTTCCTCATCCCCTCTGTTCCCTTCACCAACATGCCCATTGAAATCTGCTCCAATCACCAGTCTCTCACCCTTGGGTACAGTCATCACCACTTCATCCATCTAACTCCAAAATTTTTCTTTCTCATCCATCGCTCACCCAACTTGTGGTGCATATGCACTAACAACATTCATCATTATACCATCAATTTCCAGCTTCATAAACATCACTCTATCTGACAGTCTTTTCACCTCCAAAACACTCTTAGCATACTGTTCCTTCAGGATAATGCCTACGCCATTTCTCCTCCCATCCACATCATGATAAAACAATTTGAACTCGCCTCCGATACACCTAGCCTTGCTCCCCTTCCATCTGGTCTCTTGCACACACAATATACCAACCTTCCTTCGGTCCATCATATCAGCTAGCTCTCTCCCTATACCAGTCATACTGCCAACATTCAAAGTTCTGACCCTCACTATCACAGTCCTAGCCTTACCTGCCTTTGGCCATGCCTTCCGCCTCATCTCCTCATAGGCTTCCCTAATGATTAAAATATATTTGAATAACTGAGAGCTTGTGCAGGCTGCTTCTCATTAATAATGGCCATAAAATGTATGAAGTCCACCATTCAGTTATTCCATGATTGTTTCCTTAAAATTAGAGGACTGGTGCTTACCCAACACTGAAAATGCAGCTAACAGGTCCTTGAATCCCAAGGCATTTTCATCCACTCTACATTGTATTCCTGCTGAATCTACCAAATCAAAAACCTTTTCATAATTCCCTCTCCAAATCTTTTTTTTTTCTTAACAGAAAGGGAAATATGGGCAGCACTGGCCAAACCCAATGTGGATGTAGAGGGGGAAGCCTGTCCTGAACCTGGCTTAATCCCAGAAACACAAAGGGGGGGGGAGACTGTCTTAGGCTGATCCCCAGGCAAAAGGTATCCCCAAGCAAAAGGGAAATGAGGTACCAAACTCCTGTATCCTAATAAAGCTATTATCCCACGAGTCTTCAACATGATCAGCTGAAGTGGGAAAACCCCTGGCAACCACTAAACAAATAACCTAGTCCTGCCTTCACTGTTGAATGTCTCAAGAAAGGTGTTGAAGTACTCATCAATTTGCTGATTGCTCCCTTCCCCTAAACTCATTTCCTGGGGAGGCTGAAATGGGAATATTTTTTTAGATGAGACTGCGAGATCCTTCCTGGACTTTCATCTAGTTTTTTTCACAAGTAGACACCCTTCTTTTGACAATGCAACTGGTACCTGCTCACTAGCCTTCTTCTCAGAACCTCGGGCAACCTCTTTCTGCTGCTCACAAATAGAAGGTGGTGCATCTGTGAAGAGGAATCTGGCATCCTCAGCAGTCATAAGCTCCCTATCTCAAAACTCCTGCAGAGATGACATCCCCCTAGAAGGAAAGAAAACAAAGATAAGTACAGGGAAACATATCCACAAAAAAAAAATAAAAGTACCACAAAAACAAGTTTCGTTACATAAAATATAACTGACAAAGCAAACATGATCCTTCCCAAAAGTACTAGACAACACGTGAATGTGTGCCTATGTTTAAACTAAAGAAGTGTGTATAGACTCAATGTCGTATCATACGGGAAGGAAAGTGGACCCATCCTCCCTAACCAGGAAAGGAAAACCCTTGTCTTCTCTGAAAGGGCAAACTTAGTTTCCAGCCAAACTAATTATCTAAATACGTGTGTGTGTGTTTTTTTGTTTTTGTTTTTCTTTTTGTTTTTTATTTTTATATAACCTACCTGCACTAATGGCTGTATGCATTCAGTAAGTTTAAATAGTCAACAATCACCCAAACAGTGACTAATAAAATAACTACAACTAGTTGGCCAAACCATAAAAGAACAGCGCTAACACTCAACTGCCAACACAGTCTAACGTCGACCAGCATGGATCTTTTAAGCTCCACACATCTAGGAACACATAACTGTTTATAAGTAGTTAGGTTCATAGGTAAGTACTAGGCTAGCTGCCCTTAAGGGTCATTTTAAGCCTAGCCAATTTCCCTTTCAAAGGTGAGAATCAAACCCTGTATCTTGTGACTTTGAAGTAAATATTTTAACCATTATACCAACCCCGCCCCTACTCTCTTGATAAAAGATAATAATCAGTTTTGCTTGCAATGAATTTTAAAGTCTGTAAATTGTAGTAAAAACCCTTATCAAGTTAACAGAAATGTAACCAAACTTTACCTAGCTTATAAAGCTCAAATATGGAAATTTCTCCAAGTAAAAGCAAAAGAGATGAAAATGAGAATGTGAGAGAAGGAAAAATAAGAAAAGGAACAACAGAGATGACACACACAAAAAATAATTAATTAATTTTAAAAAACACAACATCCAGGACCACACCCACCAAAGTCAACATTTTCATTTTTACATATTTCTTATATTCCTGCCTCATTAACATCATTAATGAAGGAAATTAAATATGGAGAGAAGATGTACCAACATTCTTGTCAGCACTGGGAGGGAATCTGCCAAAGTGCAAGCCTATAGGCAACACAGTTTTACTGCTGCCCCCCCCCCACCCCCACCCCCATGCCATCCAGTATGAGGCCAATGTGAATTAAATAGACCAGGCATTGGCAGCTGGTTAACTGACAAAAATCTTCCTGCCATTAATGTAAAGGCATAATGCCAAAATATGCCAAGCCTGTCTAACTGCTTAATCATTATAGTCCTCCTACAGGAACAAAAAAGCAGCTCCAAAGATATTTGAAGAGAAATACAGGCAAAGCATCCAGATATGGAAAACTTTACAATGCAAAAAAAATAAATAAGAAGAAAACAAATGGAGAAAGTAGAAAAGAAAGTTAGTAATGGAGAAGTTAAAATAAATAAAAAATGGAGTTATGGATTTCCTGCAAAGGAAGGTTTTATTGTGGAAAATCTAACTCTGATAACATAACAACATGATAGAATAATGAATCTTCAATTTAAGGAGGAACCAGTAGAGCAGGAATCATCTGACCAGTTCCCTTATGAAGATAATTTGGAGCCTCCCATAGGAAACCAGTAGAAACGTTCAGTTGAAGTTGCACAGCAAGAGAAGGAACAGGAAATCGTGGCAACTCTGGCTCAGTCAAAGTTGTGGAGTGACAGGCCAGTGAGTTTCCATATGAAAGAGCAACGGATGACACAGGATGAAACTGAAGAGAATATGGCATAGGAACATGTTCTAGAAATTTCTGTAGAATGCCTATGGGAAACAGAGCGCAAAGAATGTGCCCCTAGTTTAGAAGAAAATGATCCAAGGGAAGAGTTGCTTGATTTAATAGAGATGGAGAGACATATTAAAAATCAATGAAAGAAATAGATTATAGAAAGTTAATAAGATCCAAAATGTTAGATGTTTGATAAAACAAATCAACTTGGTAATCAAGACTGTTCATAGAGATTCATGCAATATAAAAGAAGTAAACATGAAACATTACTGTGCAGCTAAATTAATAACAGATAAATTCTTATCACGCAAATACAGGGCAGTAAGGGAAAGTAGGAGGAGAAATCAAATGCCATCATGGAAGCATCAAATAGAGAAAACTATAAAGCAATTAAGACAAGAAGTGCTGGTGTTAGAAGAGTACAGAAGAGGGAACAGGTCAACAAAAATACTCAGAACAATATACATGATAAAAGCAATGTGCACTATCAGAACAGACCAGGATTTATTGTACACCATTGCAAATAATAAGCTAAAGATATCAGCACAGGCAGAAAAACTTAGAAGACATACAGATAAATATAAAGGAAAAGTATAAAACAAACAATTTATTGATGACCCAAAAAAGTTTTTTAGAGAATTGGGAAACAAGGCAAAAGAAATATAAATGTCACCAAAAAAGGAAATAGACACATTTTGAAGAAGTATACATGCAGATCCTGTGGAGCATAACAAAGATACTGAATGGATCAAAGAAGTAAAAGAAAGAATAAGAAGTTTAAATGTACAGGATATGAAATGGGATGAAGTAATGGACACAGAAATTGAAACTGAATTAAAAAAGCTCTTAACTGGAAAATCCCAGGCCTAGATGCAGTACCTAACTTCTGGCTAAAAGTATTAATATTGTTACATGAAGATTTAGCCATGAGTAAGAACTATTTATATACACACCCCAAACAAACGCCAACTTGTTTAACAACAGGAAAAACAATACTGCTTAAGAGTGAATCTGCAAGATATCCTAAAGACTGTAGACCAGTAACTTGCCTTCAGACAATGTATAAAATATAGACTGGAATTGATGCCGACAACGTTTATAGTCAATTAGAAGAAAAGTCCATTATGGCAATAGAACAAAAGGGTAACAAAAGAAAGTCATATTGAACAAAGGATAGTTTGTTTCTTAAATAAAGTCATAATGGAGAATTACAAAAAAAGGAAGAATCTATGTATTGCATGGATAGACTACAAAAAAGCACTTGACAGCATCCCACATTCATAGATAAAAGAGTGCTTACAACTGTATAAGGTACACCCTATACTGATTGATTACACTACAGTGACCATGAAACAGTGGCAAACCACTTTGCCGCTAAGCCATGATAAAGGATAAATTATTATCCCAGGAATTCAAATTCAAAGGGGATATTGCAGGGAGACTCTTAGCCACTGCTGACATTTTGTCTTGCCAAAGACCCATTAAGCTGTCTACTTAAGAGATTGGATCATGGCTACAGTTTGGCTCTCAGAAAACAACAAAGTGTAAAGACTTCTCATCTTCTTTTTGTGGATGATTTAAAACTGTATAGTTCACTAGATAAAGAACTGAAATCAAACCTGCAAGTGGTCAAAACTTTCTCAGATGATATAAGAATGTAATTTAGTCTTGTTAAATGTGCAAAAACAGCATTTAAAGCAGGAAAGCTGCAGCACCAAGAAAATACCAATCAGGGGCAGGAAAGTGATATAAAGGAACTTGAGCACGAGGGAGTGTTTAAATATTTGGGAAATGATGAACGATCAACACTAAAACATGAACAAATGTGAACAAAACTTAGTAAGGAACATTTTTGAAAACTAAAAATAATACTGAAAATAGCATTGACATCTAGGAACAAAATCCAAGCTATAAACAAGTTTTGTGGTAATTGACTGGCCCTGAAAGGTGTTGGATTAGTTGAACAGGAAAACAAGAAAAATGCTTCATGAGTATCAAATGATTTATCAAAATCAGTGTATACTGTGATTATATACTCTCTGTTCTGAAGAAGGAATGGGCCTCCTCAAAATTGTTTGCATGTATAGAGCTGTAGTCTTTGGACTGCATACATATCTGCTGACCTCACAAGATCCAAACATTGTGAAAGTTTTAAAACATAAAGAGACTAATTCTGAGATGGCTTCCCTGCTTGCTTTAACAGAAGCATATTGGTATCAAACAGAAATGGAAATTAAACCAGAAGTAGACAAAAATCAGGCAGCAACCAAATGTGCCAAAAAACAAAAGAAAGAACCTAAGGAGAAGGATCAGATGAGAAGGCAAGAAATGTGTAAAAGGCATAAATATAATTGCAAGTATAGAAAACTCCTGGAGCAACCTCATGTCGATCAGGATCTGATGCAGGAATGGTTAAGGAGAGGTGAAGTTAAACAAAAAATGAAAGGTTAATATTTGCGGCCCAGGATAGTGGACTATGTACAAGTTGGTTTACAAAGTCCACTGAACATTTGGGAGAAACAGACAAATGCAAATTTTGTAAAACAGAACTGGAAACAGTCTCACATCTTGTTGCAGTGTGTGATTCACTAGTGGTAATGGGCGTGCATACTGAAAGGCATAATAATGTGGCAAGACTGTTGCACTGAGGATTGTGCAAATATTATAATAGTGAAGTAGCTGGGAAGCACTGGAAATGTGAGCCACAAACCATTATAGAAAATGATGAAATTTATATCACATGGGATCACACATTAACAACAGTTCAAAAAATAGATGTGAGAAAACCAGATATAGTAGTCCAAGAAAAGAAGACAAAAGTAGCATTGATCATTGAAATTGCTACACCCAGTGATTATAGTGTCTTACCTACAGAGAGATGCAAAGTCATAAAATACCAGGATTTGCAGGAAGAAATTAGGGCAATGCAGAAGAAGGATACCCACACAGTTCTAATAGTAGTAGGAGCAATTGTCACAAAGAAAATAATTTATAGTCATATTTAAATATGTTACCAATATGAACTGCAGAAGGTGTCAATTCTGGGCACATTGCCGGTGCTGCAAAGAGCACTTTTGACAAACAATACTAACTTCATGAACTTTAATTACCCTTTGACTTACGAATGGGGTCTATTTCCATCATGGTACTAGAAACCCAAAAGTCTTGGAAAAATTAAAGAATTCTTTTATTAAACATTTAATATTATTTTTATAAAGTAACAAACAGCTTAAGAAAAGATCTAATAAATGAGAGCTGATAAAACTACCTGGCCAGCCATATCTTCAATAACTGGACTAAATCAAGAACCTACCTAAATCATATGCTGCTAACTGGAAACCCCTTTCCAAGTAAACAAGTGAAAACCAAAGTTAAAAATAAGGAAAAAAGTATAACTGGGTAAAGTAACATTACTTTATTTATTCTATATTATTTTTTTTATTATACCACTCCATAATTAATGGGAACCACCAACTCTCCTGGTCACTTGCAAGTTTCTTTGGAGATCAATGATCTGATTTGCTAGAATGACAGCTAGCGCCCCAGAGACTGACCCTAAATACAGTTCATCCATGAGATGTTAGGCAGCACACTGACGAGAGGCAGTAGGACAAGACTGTTTGCCATGCAGACCTCATTTAAAAAAATATTTGCCCTTGATTGAGATGTAAAACACAAAAAATCGAATCATGTGTTAAGGATGAGTGAGGAAATGGATCTAAGGTCATATTGCTGGCAGGACTTTACCCCTCTGTACCATACAATCACCAGAACCCTCCCAATAAAAATGAGTCTAACTGCATGTGCATTCCAAATAGAATAGGTGTGAACAGTGTCTTATCGTGTAATATACACTCTGTTAAATGTGGAAAACACAGAAGTAGGAAAGATAAACTTCACAAAATAACCAGTAAACCGAAGCAAGTAGTGTCAGAACAGTCACCAAAAAGCTCCAGAATGATAGACACCACTGTAGAAAGAACCATAAAACAAATCCTTTGGTATAAAAAGCAAGTTTTAATCTGTTACTAACTAGGACATCAATACTTGTCAAGTTTCCTTAAAGGAAAGGCGCGTCTGTCACAGGTGTTTATAAGTCACGCTGGATATTGCCAGTTGCAAATGCAACTCACACCTTTACCTCCAACGTGCAAAAAGCACCACCGAAAACAATGATACTAGCAACTCTGTTAGTTTCCATATGTGTCCTTAAAGAGAGTGTTTCTAACACCGACAGAATTTCAAACTTACGCACTGTTCTTCTAATTAAACATAAGGCAACATAATGTTGAAAGTCATCTAAGTTTTGAGTAGTCCCGGTGCAACATCCCTAGACTCCACCCTCCACTGCCCTTTTTCACATAGCAATCATTCCCATCCACACTTCCTTACTCCAAATACTAACATCCAAATTCCATTTTCGGTGTTAGAAAAACTCTCTTTAAGGACACATACAGAAACTAAAAGAGTTGCTAGTGTCATTGTTTTCAGTGGCCCTTTTTACGAATTGGAGGTAAAGATGTGAGTTGCATTGCAACTGGCAATGCCCCGCTTGACTAATAAACACCCGTGACAGATGTGCCTTTCCTTTAAGTAAACTTAACAAGTATTGATGCCCTAGTTAGTAACAGATTAAAACTTGCTTTTTATACCAAAGGATTTGTTTTATGGTGCTTTCTACAAAGATAAACTTCAAATATACTTTGAAACTATTGTGTATCTCTTGATATACAGAAAGAAAGTGCAGCCATTTCATAAACATCGTTCTGCTAAATGACCTGTTTTAAAGTTTAGAGAAATAAGCTGAAATGACCCCACATAATCAGTCATCCCTATATAGAAGTGACAATTATATGAATGAATATGTTATTCCCTAATAAATATTTATGATGTCTACTCAGAGATTTATTTAATTTAACATAGTGGTGAACAATGTATATTTTTCCATAAACTTTCCTTGAAGATAAATCAAGCAGGCAAGAAGTATATGGCTTAGTGAATTGAATCCTTACCTCTGTTCTGATCTTTGTCTCCTTTTTGTTTCTCTGCTTGTTCTGCTCACAGCACAGAGCTGGATCTGGTACTGTTTGTGATCTTTGGAGCTTGTAGTACAGTTAATCTTTTGTATAGAGAGGCCTAGCTGTTGCTTCATGGGAGGGGTTTCAGTTTGGTCTGATCTGGCTAGAGTTATTGCTACAGGGCTCTGTTTTTTGATTGGATAACTTGACTGGTTCCTGTTTCGCTGCCTTAAATAACCAGCGTTTAAACCAGTTTGCGCTTGTTTGCTCAAAGCTGCAGTAAGTTAACATCCCCAGGCTGAACCCTACATGATTTCAGGCAGGAACCTGCAGCACCATTAGGCATCCTATTCAACCAAATTCTGAGTACTAGCTTTGTCCCAGCTGAGTGGAGGACAGCCACTGTCATCTCTTTGCACAAAGGTGGAGCGTCCACCTATCCAAGAAATTATAGACCCATCAGCCTAACTAGTCTGATCTGCAAGGCCATGGAACAGATTATCATGGGCCTCATTAGCAAGGACATTGGCAACCTCCAAACCCTTGATGCCACACAATTTGGTTTCAAGGGGAAGTCATGCCTGTTAAATTTGGTTGACTTCTTTGAGACAGTCACCCAAGCCATGGACAAGGGGAAGATGGTGCACACCACCTACCTTGACCTGGCCAAAACCTTCAGTACTGTTCCCCACTCAGGTAAAATAGATAAAGTCTCTCAGCTAGGCATCAATCCATATGTTACCAGATGGGTAGCAAACTAGCTCACTGATAGAATCCACCTAGTCAAAATAGGGGAAGACACCTCAAGCAGTAGACCCCTAATGAGTGATGTACCCCAGGGATCGGTCTTGGGGCCTCTGTTGTTTGGGATATACTTTTCTAAAGTGCGGGCCAAAATTAGTGGGCTATGGCTGACCAAGTTTTCAGATAACTGCAAGGTGGGCACTATCATCAATTCCCCTAGTGATGTGGACATCCTACAAGAGGGTCTCATCAAAACAAATGACTGGGGTGCCAGAAACATGGCCTCAAACTGAATGCCCAAAAATGCATTATCATCCCTTTTAGGGAGAGTGACATCCCCACAAATGATCACATTAATAACAGGGTCCAAAGCACGCAATCAGTTGTGAGGGACTTGGGAACCCACGTTGATAGCAAACTGACTTTTGACCACCATATTGACTCTGTTGTATGGAAAGCTTTCTACATGGCCACCTCATTAGTAAGGGTATCTCATCCAGGGACAAGGAGGTCATAAATTCCCAGTATTCTTCCTTTATAAGACCCATTATTGAGTACAATGTCTCTTTCAGCATGTACCTCACAAAGCACATGCAGCAATGCAGCAGCTGGAGAGACCACAGAGATTCCTCACCAGGAGAGTCCAGGGATTCAAACATCTACCCTACACAGACAGGCTAAAAGTCCCATCCGTATACTCAGTTTCATACAGACTCCTCGGAGGTGACCTCTGTCTGGCATACAAAGCAATCTCAGACCCTGCCTTGATGGGACTGCTGCATATCCACAAGTCAAGTTCCACTCAAGTAACCATCACACATGACCTCATCCTGGTCTGTGACATCAATAGGACTTGTTGGCTGGACAGATTTGTGTCCTATAGACTCCTCCTTCTGTGAAATATATTCCCTCTCCACGTCAAGCAGAGTACCTTATTAACTCTGTTTAAGTGCAACCTGGATAACTGGATGGAGAATAGAAAATACGCCCCTGGGATTCCACCTGTGTCCCTGCTGAACAGGAGCATCGGGTGCTGACTTGTCGGAACATGGGCTAAATTCTTGGCTAGGCTTGTAAGAGCCTCAGGCCCAACAGCCTAGTAACTTCCTATGATCCTATGAAAAACATATATCAATAGGAAAAACAAATTGCAAGTGTTATTTTTGATACAGAAAAAGAATATGCAATTATTCAACACACATCAACTGCCCTACCTGATATCTTGTCTAAAACTATATGCAATATGAACTGGAATAACACTGTACAGTCAGTCATTTTGAATATACAAGAACTATTGGTTGTACACATGAACAAGTAACTGTCTAGTGAGTATCTTTATGGTCATGTTATTAAAACATATATGTAGTATAACATGCTGCTGATTAATGTAGATCCATTGCACACAATTATCCTCAAGTTTAATAAGATCCCTCATTCTGAATATTATGTGTTTTCACTAACAGGGATAGGTCTGTCTGAAAATAAGTATAATAGATAGTGTGGCATTTTAAAACTACAAAGAAAGGAAAACAAAGAAGGGAATTCATAAAGTCACTGTGACATGTTCATTTTCATGTACACATAGCAGCAGCCTTTTTGAATTCAGTAAACATCCTAACAGGGTGTTGCATGATGCTCTAGCACAAAGACATGCAGCACCAAGTAGAGCTGGCTCCATGGCTGTGCTGTCTGCTAATGGGGCAGTCCAGCAGACAGGGGCATACGTTTATTAGTCATCTGATCTCTCCCCTAAAACCACCTCCAGGAAGGCATCTACATCCTACGTGAGTCATTAAATTGCTTAGATGTGTAGATTCACATGATCAGCCCTACCACATGGCAGTAGTGAATATGGCCAAAAGGCCATGTTAATCTACTGACACTTAAACTATTATAGGATGGGGGGGTGGGGGAACCACTAGTCACCATGGATACTACACTTGTGCCATAATGGCACTTAAACTTTTACAGACATTGGGGGTGGGGGAACACTAAGCACTAGGGATACAACAATTGTGCCTTAATGGCACCCACAGCAGTACAGGGATCAGAGTGGTGTGAAGCATATATGAGAAAATAAACTCCTGTGCCTTACTGGCACTTCAACTGGTAAGGGATCGGGAATAGAGAGAAAAGAGAGATAACTCAGGGACGGGTACAGGGACTGTAGTGAGAGAGTGTGCGTGTGTGTGTGTGTGTGTGTGTGTGTGTGTGTGTGTGTGTGTGTGTGTGTGTGTGTGTGTGTGTGTATGTGTGCTAGAATGTGTGCTGGTGTGTGTCAGAGGTGACTGGAAAATGCCTGTGCCTATGCCTACATGATGAGGCCGCAGCAGTTAACTACCATGAAGTACAAATCGGCAATTTTCTTGACTTTGCAATAATAATTCAGAGATATGCAAATTATATGATAATGAGATCTTTCCTCATTAGAGCTAACATGTCTCCAAATCACAAACTACATCACATCATGGAAGCACTGCCATTTTTGTGTGAGCCATAGGCTCAATCTGCACCTATCAATGAATCCCTGGTTCCATCTTTATTTATAAGTGACATTACGAAAGAATAAAAAAGTAAAAAGATGCATATGAAGAACCATGCATTTAAAAAGTATAATGTAGGAATAACTAAAACCCACTGATAATGTGTACTTGGCATACAAATACATTGAAAATACCTGTAATAGCTATATGAAATAAATAACTGACAGTACAGCCTATGTAAAAGAACAAATAATGCTACTTACGATTTGTTTTACAGAATGTTCAAGAGGAATGACATTGCCAGACTGAAGGCTTTAACATTACACAGGTGATCACTTTAACTTTGACCTGATTATTATGAAACATAGAAGTGAAAGGTTAATCTGAAATATATTTAGCAAAATTGTTTGACAAGCATTTAATTTAACATGATGCTAAGGAGTGTATACCTTTTGGGTAGACCTCTCCTCAAAATATAATTAAATTCTTTATTTGGAATGCTATGAAAACTTTCCCAGTTCGGAAGGGAAAAAAGGCTTTTCTTGGCATGGGGGAGGGTGATAAATAGAATGAACTGCAAGATTATAAAGAAATGAAGAGAGAAGCCACGCTGTGACAACTTATGTGTATATAATTGCATGTGATAAATTAAGAGAAAAGTCATGTTGTGATAACTTATGTGTGCATAATTACATGTGATGAAGAGAGAAGTCATGTTGTGATAACTTATGTGTGTATAATTACATGTGATAAATGAAGAGAGAAGTCATGTTGTGGCAGCTTATGTGTGGATAATGACGTGATAACTGAAGAGAGAAGTCATGTTGTGTAAACTTATGTGTGCATAATTACATGTGATAAATGAAGAGAGAAGCCACGCTGTGACAACTTATGTGTATATAATTACATGTGATAAATTAAGAGAAAAGTGTCTATAATTACATGTGATAAATGAAGAGAGAAGTCATGTTGTGATAACTTATGTGTGCATAATTACATGTGATGAAGAGAGAAGTCATGCTGTGATAACTTATGTGTGTATAATTACATGTGATAAATGGAGAGAAGTCATGTTGTGACAACTTATGTGTGTATAATTACATGTGATAAATGAAGAGAGAAGTCATGTTGTGTAAACTTATGTGTGTAAAATTACATGTGATAAATGAAGAGAGAAGTCATGTTGTAATAACGGATGTGTATATAATTACATGATAAATGAAGAGAGAAGTCATGTTGTGGCAGCTTATGTGTGGATAATGACATGTGATAAATGAAGAGAGAAGTCATGTTGTGACAACTTATATGTGTATAATTACATGTGATAAATGAAGAGAGAAGTCATGTTGTAATAACGGATGTGTATATAATTACATGATAAATGAAGAGAGAAGTCATGTTGTGGCAGCTTATGTGTGTATAATTACATGTGATATACTCAAGTCAGCTCTCTGGAATAGAGTATTATAAACAAGTAATGACCTAAGGAACAAAGCTGACCATATTATTTAGGAATCCTAACTGAGGAGTGATTAAGGGAAAGAAACCCTTAGTGTATTTATTTAGTTCTTGATGCTATACCTTTCGTAACAACATATTATTTCACACCATACAGCTGTTTTTTCTAACTGTATATATTACATTTCACTGATGTACCAATCCAACAACATTAAATAATAAAATATCACTATGACACTTGAAGAGAAAATAGGTATCCATTGTATCTCTGAATCGTTTCTTGTGTACTTATACTGTGTAGAGATATAATAATTGCCTTGCCTTATATATTTTCTCTTTTGTTTCTACTCCCCATTCCCTCCCCCCATTTTTTCTCTTTCCTTCTTCCTTCTCTGTCTCTACACCTTCTCACTTTTCTTGAAATTTCACTAGATAACTCTCTTATCTCCACACATAAACACACCTCTACTAGACTCACATTCACAACCTACCCTAATGTTAATTCCACCCCTAGTTATCACCTATCTAAATTCCATAGGCAACATCACCTTACATACCCCCTACTATCTTGCAAAAAAACAAAATCTCTAACAATTCTAAATAAGAACTACTTAACAAAACTTATTAATCCTACTCTACTAGATGGAGACATCCACCCCAACCCTGGCCCTACCTCACCACCTCCCCAAAACTGCTTGCCTAACCCCAACAATAACTTCCTTATAGGACACCTTAACATCCAAAGCATAAATAACAAAATACCTTTCATCCATGCCCTCTTAGATATACACTCATTTGACATGCCTGGGCTCTCTGAAACCTGGCTTACCCCAGGCACAAAAGACTCAGAGATTGTACCCCAGGGTTATAACATAATAAGACACGACCGCTTAAAACGTAAGGGTGGAGGAGTAGCAATACTCTTCAAAATCAACTTAACATATCTATTCAACCAGAATGCCCAAACCTAAATAGCAAAACAGAAACCATCATTATTAAACTCCAACTTAACCCCCAAAAATCTATTTACATTATTTGTTTGTATCTTCCCCCAGGTAATAACATTCCAATACTAGAAGACTTTTTAAGCTGGGTTTCTACCAACTACCCCCAAGAAACCATAATTCTTGGTGACGTTAACATAGACTGGAACACTATAAATACAGTCAATCCCACCTCCCATATTAACCTACATGGGTTTTCACAAAGTATTACCTCAACTACAAGAGTCAATAAACCCAGTAAGAAAGAGTGTATATTAGACTGGATACTAACTAATAAAGTTAAGACACATTATAAGGTAGGTATTATGCCTGATGACATCAGCGACCACTGCCTAACCTACATTTCTAGACAAAAATCAGAATTTGTTAACCTCCCAAATACAAGGCTAATTCGATCAGTCAAACACTTTAACATAGACCTTTTAAAGCTGAACTGAGTGCATGTAATTGAATTGCTTAAAATCACTCCCCTAGAAGAAGCAGTATTATTCTTTAATTCCACATTCTATCTATCTATACTTGATTCTCATGCAGCAGAACGCTCTATCAGAGTAAAGACCAAATCGGCCCTATGGCTGACCACCAACATAAAAAACTCATGCTTGCTAGAAACAAAGCATGGAAATCTTGGAGATGTAATAAACTAAACCCTGACTTAGTTAAATTCCGCCAGCTTCGTAATTTAGCAAAAAATCAATAATCTCTGACAAGAAAAACTTCTACTGTAACCTCCAGGAAACACATATTAACAACCCTAAACAGTTCTGGTCATCAGTAAATAGACTTCTTTCCCCAGGAACTGCGAAAACTCCTTCCCCTCTAAATGCTGACCCAGAAACCCTCTCCAGACTGCCAATGCTTTCAACTCTTTTTTCTCTGAAACTATTCAAACCCTAGCCAAACAAATGAACACTAACAACTCTCATATACCACCTAACAGAACTACCTCTTCCCTCAATTTCGCTCTAAAACCTATATCTACCTCTTTCATCTTCAAACTCATTCACAAACTTAAACCCTGCACCCTTCTGCTGACAAGCTCCCTTCTCTTTTCCTTCAGAAAGCTGCTAAAGAAATTGCTTATCCTATTTCCTTACTCATCAACAGAACTATCCAAGAAGGAACCATCCCTGATATATGGAAAGTCTCCTATATTATACCACTTCATAAAGGTGGAAACTCCTTGACCTTTCCAACTTTAGACCAATTGCCCTTCTTTCACCCCTTGCAAAATAATGGAAAATGTATTCACCAGCAACTGGTACACCACCTCTCCTCCACAACATAATAGCAAACTGCCAGCATGGTTTTAGACCCCATCATAGTACCACCACTGCCCTTCTCTCCTTTATAGATACTATCAACAAAATCGAAACAACCATTCTCTCTCCTCCGCTCTTTTCATTGATCTCTCAAAAGCTTTCGACATGGTTAACCACTCTCTCTTAATCAATATTCTCGAATCTCTTCCTTGTGATAAACTAGCCACAAATTGGTTTAAATCTTACCTTAACAACAGACAACAAGCAGTAATTTGGGAAAATCACATCTCTTCTCTCTTGCCCATTTCCATCGGAGTTCCCCAGGGCTCCATTCTAGGTCCACTTCTGTTCACCCTCTTTATAAACGATCTTCAGACTGCTATACCACAAGCTACCTGCATACAATATGCAGATGATTCTACCCTTATCTGCTCCGCACCTTCTTCTACTGAACTGACCTCCTTAACACAAAATACCTTCTACAAAGTAGAAACTTGGTTTTCTAAACGGTTTCTCCTACTAAATGCAAAAAAAACTAAACTCCTCCTCTTCTCCCCCACCTCTCCCTCCCCCTTTAAACTTTACCATTTCTTCTAATAATGGCACTATCATCTCGCCTGATCCAACTACTAAACTTCTTGGAATAACCATTGACAATCATCTTTCCTTCGATCAGCACATAAACAACACCATCAAGGTTGTTAACAAAAAAATTGGATCCCTATATCGTATTAAACCTTTTCTAACCCCAGCAACAAGAACCAAATGTGCTCAAACCCATCTCCTATCTACTCTCCTATATGCTTCTCCCATTTATACCAACCTCAAGAAAAACAATCTTAACAAACTTGAAACTTGCTATAATAACATAGCACGTTTCCACTAGTAACCCTTTAGGACTCACCACTGTATAAATCTAAAGCAACTTGGCTGGCTCAATTTCAAAACTACCTAAAATTCCTCAACTCACTATAGCTCACAACATATTACACCTACCTGACAACACCCCTATACTCTCTCAACTCCTAATCCCAGATAATAATCTGAACTCGCTCCCTCTAGTAAACTTATGACTAAATCAATAAAGGCAAACAACACAGCAGGTTGTTCTCTTTTCACTAACACTATAGGTAAATGCTGGAATCTCTTACCTTGTGACATAACTTTGACTACATCCCTGCCTCAATTCAAACAGAAAATTAAACTGTACTACCTAAATCATTGGCTTTGTTCCTGCAGTACACCAGGCTAACCTTTTTCTTTCTCATACTACATCTCTCCTTCACTCTTCCTATTAGTATCTGTCTTATTTCTTCTCCTTTTACAGTACTAATCGACCTAGGTACATTCTATGTAAAATTGCTAATATGGTATTAACTGCTCATCGAAATGTGCTTCTCCTGAATCTATCTTGCATTCTGTGTGATGTTATGATTTTCTAATTTGTTACTTATAAACATTTGTAATATTTTGTAATGTACTTAGTATTTAGTGGAGCTTTTCTCCTCGGGCCTCTGCTGAAAAAGGACATGTATCCAGCCAGACTAGCCCGGTCAACAAATGTAAAATAAATAAAAATAAAATAAAATACTCCTTTTAAACTTCATCATCTTAGTAGCTGAATCTGTGCTTTACATATAAATACTAAATTAAGAAGCTTTATTGTTATAACATTGTCATTAATTCATTATTCTTGACAGACTTACATAATCATAAATATTTTATTAGATAAAGTGCATCTATCTATATATCTGTTTATTTATATGTATGTAGATATCATATACAGTACAATAATTTGTGTTAGTCTTGTATTCATTCAATAGTATATTCATTAAAAGATGTTGTATATGATCTTAATGGCTTATTTACTACCAACTGGCATATCTTTTAATAAGGATTTTTTCCAAAAAGTTAATATTGCTATGAGTTTCACCACAGCCTCTTGTATTGTGCAAGCCAGCAGAGTGCTTTTCAGAACCTTTGCCCTTTTTGCCATAATGGAAAAACTGTGATACGTATAACTTAGGGGGGTGAGCACAAGGGCCCTCCACATGATGATACAGGGGGTTTGCCTCCCATAAAAAAAGATTTTTGTGTATTTTTCTAAAGTTTTCAAATCACCATTTTCAGTTTTCATTGCTCAGAAAATGATGATTCAAAATATTGCGCTTCAACAGGTAGTAAACTGATCTTAAATTTTCTATAATTACTTTCAGAGAATGAGTTTTACAATTATTGAAGTAGTTCGAAAGTTTAGTTTAGTTAGTTTCCAACTAAGCAAAGAGATATGTTAACTTTGCTTTTATCTTACCTGTTCTCCAGATCAGTTAAGCTTGATGAAAGTATCCTTAAATTTTATAAGGTAATAGTAGATAAGGCACCACGGTATGTTGAGTGAATAGCTAAAATGTTTTAAACCAACCACACAGTGAAGTCATTAAAAATATTGTCATTTAATATTAATGGATTAAATAACAGTTAGAAAAGATATGCCCCCAGATTTATGAAGCTCTTTATTGCATGCAGGATTAGTCTAAGAGCTATTTTCGGCAATATGGCCGACGTGTGATCCAGGAACGAGCTCCCGGAATGTGCACGTGAGCTCTTAGGCTAATCCTGCATAGACCGAGCTCCTGTATGCATATTACCCTCAAATGCAAGTAAAAACCTTGCAAATGAGGGTAATTTGCAATCCAGGAAGCTGGCAGCTGTCAGTGCAGGACGAGTGCAGTCTGCAGAAATGTACTCGGTTAGTAACCGAGTACATTTTTGCAAACTACAAAACGGAGCCATGGCAGCTCCAAATAAAGGCTGCATATCATTGAGGAAGCATGCCAATGGCCATGTATAAGGCCATTGGCATTGCACATTGTTTAAAAACTTAAAAAAACAACTTTTATATTTTTTTTGCCAATCACGGCTGTTTAAGCATAGGGCAGAGGCACGCAAATGGGATCAGGGGGAAAATAATAAAATAAAACTAAAATAAGCATCCTAACTAATAGCAGTATTCTGCCACGCAAGTCAATGGCAGGCATAAGACAACCTGGCCAGTGAGTGATGGTTGCTAAGGGGGGAGGCTCAGTGTGGGACATGTAAGTATGCATCAGCAGGCAATCCTATGCAAATTAGGGGAAGGATAGTGAATCTCAGATTTCCCCAGGGTGTGAGGCAGGTCCCAAGAGTGTAAGATTATAAATAGCTGGGTGCAAGACTAGGGTATAGGTGACATCATGGGGGGGGGTGTCAGGCATACTGTAATTGGGTTGGAGCCCTGTGGCTCGGGATTGCTCCTAGCTTAGCACAGCTAAGCTAGGGGTGTGTCTAAACCTGCCTAGCACTGTTTACAAAGTGCAAGCGGGTGTCCGCGCTGTGCACCGAGTTTTACAGGAAGAAAAAGGAAGTTAAACTCGGAAATAGCAGCAGTGTGCACATTTGAGCACTCTGTTTGTGCGGCGTGCACATGGGCTTAAACAGGGAGGCAATGGAAAGGGAAAACAGCAGTAGGAAGGTAATCAAGGAGAACTAGCTTAGCTAGCATGTGAAATGTATCAGAACCAGCCAATTACACAGGTAGCAGACCAGCCAAGCCCAGAACACTACTATAAACTAAGCAAACAACTTCCTCTCTGGTTTTTCCCACAATCTACCCCACCGGTGTATACAAGCGGCTAAATTTTAACAAACAAACCTACAAAATGAGAAGGGCTGCAACAGGCAACATAGAACAACATGTGCAAGAGGCAGAGGGTGGCAAGAATGTGAATGCTGCCAAACAACCCACAGTGAGGAGATGGAGAAGAGTGTACAGACCCAGGGTAACTTACCAGAGGCTACATGAGCTGGAGATAGTAGAGCAATATAGGGTGGACAGAGACCTCCTACAGAAAATTGTTGAGCTGTGCCGGCCACACCTGACACACCAAACTGGATGAGGGGAACCCATCTCAGTGGATATGAAGGTATGTGTAGGCGGTATGTGTAGGCCTAGGTATACTAGCCACAGGTACCTCCCAAAGCACAACTGGGGATCTCACAGACATCAGCATCCAGAGTCTTCCACCAGTTCCTGGATGCCATGGCAACATATGTCAGTGAGCACGTATATTTCCTCAACACACGTGAGGTGTTGACCAGCAATATGCCAATATTTGTAGACAAATCCGGTGGAGCCTTGCAGTATTTACCAGCTACAAGTACCCAAATTGTTATGGTATGTGCTATGCTACACAATATGATCCTGTGGAAACAGCTGCAACAGGAACAGCATGAGGCAGGGCCACACAGCCCCCCACCAATGCCAAGGCATGTACAGGCACAGAGTGACTCAAAGGAAGAACAACCTGAGCCTGCCCCAGTAAGCAGAAGGAGGCATGCCCAGTATGACCTGGCCTTGGCAAAGAGGCAACGCATAGCATATGCACTGACACAGTAGGGACCTAGGGAATGACACCTCTCTCTGACTCGCACAGACAGTAAAAGGGATGCCAAACATGACACTACCTGTGCTCAACTATGTATAGGGAATGTACTATGCGCATCCGACATAGGCAGCCCTCCAGCACCATCCTTAAGTCTGGCACACCATCAAGGTAAGTTAATCAACCTACCAATTGCCAAATGGAGTAGAATGTGTTGTTACCTGTAGCTATGGTATGGATGTGAGTATGGAAGGGAACTGGGTGGGCGAATGTTATGGCAGCAGACAACAGACACCCATAGTGGCACCATGACATCTGTAACACATACTGGAGTCACCATAGTAGCCAGTACTACACAGGGTGACAAAACCCACTATAGGAAATGGGCTGAGTGACATGTGTGTCCATAAGACCCACACATGCCAGTCAGGAAGGTGCTCATACCCAACAACAGTTTCAGCCAGCAGGAGAAGTGTAGACAAACACAAACAAATGCTGTACTATGGCCTCTGAAGAAGCCCTATGGGTAACCCCGCCCCCAGGCCTACACAGACAGACTACAGCAGGCCAGGCTGTTGGATGTAAGTTGAGAAGGCTAGGACATCAGAAACTATGTAGGTAATTAAAGCTAAGATCTGTAGTACACTGGTATGCCTCTAGCCAGCATGATAGGTAAGACTATAGACTGAAATGGGGTACCTGACATACCAGTACAGTCCTAGCAAATGTGTACAAGTGTCAGGTGTGCCCCCCATCTGACGTACACTTATAGTAACAGTTAGGTGTGCCCCCCCACTCCTGTGTAGAAGTGTAGAAACAGTCAGGTGCCCCCCCCCCTCCGACTATGCAAAAATGTAGTAACAGTCAATGCCAAATGACTGATGGATATTCTGCAAACACAGCATGCTACCTGTCAATGTACAACACAAGGGTCAGCACTGCAGTACAAACTACCTGGCCTTGATCCACACATGCAATACAGATGGCCATACTGGGCAAGCTCACACACTTAAACACATGAAGGCCATGTCTGCAAACACCAGTGGACCAGACATATCTGGCAGTCGCAGTTCTTAGTGCAGACACATGTCAGTATGCACCACTCCTGCCTCTCACACACAGTGGATAGGAATACAGACACATATGTAAGGACAACACACTATAATAAGCCAAAGATAGATGGACATAAATGTGTGGAAGAGGGTGACTGTGACAAGAAGCCATCCGGGCCTGTCCCACCCAGCACACAGCCAAAGGGCCCCAAACACATGAGATGTAGATGTCACTCACTGCAGATACTAGCCACCAGTATCTGTCAGCATGACAGACTATGTGGTGCACGTGCCAGCTGTGCAACATGACTGTACAAGGAAGTAGTCATCTAGTAGCTGTATTCATGTACCTGTGACATATGACCCCGTGTGTGCCTGCATGTGGTATGTCAATCCCTACATGAATGGGTTATGGCTCATGCACACACTGCCTTCCCCATAGCAGTATTATAGCAAGCCTGCTGAGGTCATCCAATGTGTAATACACCTTTGGGAGAGCTGTAGCTCAGTAATCTCCATGGCGCGTCCCATAACTGCATACCACTGTAGTGATAAGGTAGTTAGGTAGTAGTTCTAACTCCAGACTTGGCAATTGTGTGGGTGTGTGTTTGTGTGTGTGTTTGTCTGTCTCTGACTGTGGAGGGAGAAATGCTTTTTAGGTTACTCACACTCTGTACAATTCATATACTCAATTTTGGCAAGGCTGCCGATGTCACTCACCTGGAAATACACCTCTGGGAAAGTCATAGCCCAGTTATCTCCATAGCATGTCCTGTAACTGTGTACTGCTGTAGTGTGATAAAGTAATTAGGTAGGTGTTTTAACCCCAGACCTGGCAACTGTGTGTGTTTTTGTGTGTGTCTGATTGAATAAAGAGCAATGCTTTTAGGCTACTCACACTCTGTACAAGTCATATACTCAACTTGGGCAAGGCTGCTGATGTCACTCTCCTAGAAATACACCTCTGGGAATATTATAGCCCAGTAATCTCCATAGCGCATCCTGTAACTGCGTACTGCTGTAGTGTGATAAAGTAATTAGGTAGGTGTTTTAACCCTAGACTTGGCAACTGTGAATGTGTGTGTATGTCTGACTGAGTAGAGAGCAACGCTTTTTAGGCTACTCACACTCCGTGCAACTCATATAGTCAACTTTGGCAAGGCTGCTGATGTCACTCACCTAGAAATACACCACTGGGAAAGTCATAGCCTAGTAAATTCCATAGTGCATCCTGTAACTGCGTACTGCTGTAGTGTAATAATGTAGTTAGGTAGATGTTCCAACCCCGGACTTGGTGAATCTGTGTGTCTCCGTCTGTCTTTGACTGAGTAGAGAATAATACTTTTTAGGGTACTCACACTCCTTAGAATTCATATACTCAATTTTGACAAGGCTGTTGATGTCACCCACCTAGAAATACACCTCTGGGAAGGTTGTAGCTCAGTAATCTCTGTAGTGCATCCTATAACTGGGTACAGCTGTAGTGTGATCTAGAATTGTGGTAGGGTTCAATCCCCACCCATGGCAGTTCTGGATGTTTTGTGTGTGTTCCGATGTCTGTGTATGGAGGAATGCATTATAGGCTACTCACTCGCAGTACATTTCGAATATCCTACTTTGGCAATCCTGCTGATGTCATTCATTGTAAAATATAACTTTCTGGAAACAGGTTTGTAGTCATCTCTGTGGTGCAACCTATAACAGCTCCCTGCTGTAGTGTGATATAGTCCTTGGTCAGGAATTCAATACCCACACATGTCAGTTGTGGATGTTTTGTGTGTGTCTCACTGTCTGTGTAGGAAGCAATGCATTTTAGGCTAGTCACCTGCAGTACAGTTGAAATGCCCTTCTTTGGTAATCCTGCTGATGTCATTCATTGTGAAATACACCTTTGGGGAAGGATTTCTCTAGTAATCCATGTGGTGTGTCCTATAACAGCTCCACGCTGTAGTGTGATATAAACCTCAGTCAGGGATTTCTATACCCACACATTTTAGGCTAGTCACCTGCAGTACAGTTGAAATGCCCTTCTTTGGTAATCCTGCTGATGTCATTCATTGTGAAATACACCTTTGGGGAAGGATTTCTCTAGTAATCCATGTGGTGTGTCCTATAACAGCTCCACGCTGTAGTGTGATATAAACCTCAGTCAGGGATTTCTATACCCACACATATCAGTTGTGGATGCTTTGTGTGTGTCTCACTGTCTGTGTAGGAAGCAATGCATTTTAGGCTAGTCACTCACAGTACAGTTGAAATGGCCTTCTTTGGTAATCCTGCTGATGTCATTCAATGTGAAATACACCTTTGGGGAAAAAGTATTTCAGTAATGTACATAGTGTGTGCTATAACTGCGTAGTGCTGTAGTGTAATAAACTAGCTAGGTAGGGGTTCAACTCTCAGACATGACAGGTGTTTGTGTAACTCATATCCTGTGAAAAGATGTGGGGGGGAGTGCGTGACACCTGTGGGCAATGTGGAGGGGGATTTGCTTATTTATTTTATGGTGGCCCTACTATATATATCACAATGTCAACCATACAGGGATAACAGATGTGAATTAGCTGAGAGGCTGGGGTGCACAGCCATACCCATACATGCGACATCAAGTCCAGCCCCGTGTATGGCTGTGGGGGGATGCCTATTCATACAAGGCATATAGTGTGTGGGGCCTCTCAACCCCATTAACGGTGTATCTGGACATATGTGTATTTGTTAATCTGTCATTGCTATCTACAGATGTATGGCCATATACACCTATATAGATGTATACATCTGCTAATATATATATATATATATATATATATATATATATATATATATATATATATATATAAACTATGTCCGTATACACCTACATAAATATATATCTGCGTACACATATGTAACGTGCTGTGTATATGTAGACATATAGGTGTAGACACATATGTGTGTCGATTTAGGCATATGCATGTATATATGTGCATATATATTGATATATATATGTATATAGTATAGAAATTAATATATATATATATATAAATAAATATATATAGATATGTTGTATCTGTATCTGTTTAGATATTAATATAGGTACACACACATACATCTAGATGTTGGCATACATTCCCTGCACTATTGCATGACTGGACTGGATGATATGTTTCTGAAAACATCAAACCTCTTTGTATCTGTCATAGCTTAGTGGTAAATCACTTTTTCTATGGTGTTTAGGGTCCTTGGTTTGAGTCTTGTAAGAGCTGTTTATTTTGTTGCTGGGCAGAACATGGCCATTGGATACACAGTGATTAAGGCACTTTACAGCAGCGGAGCTAAGCACTGCCTACACAGGTTAAGCAATTTGGCAGCTAACTGAGTATAAGAAGTGCAAACCCATGCAAACCTGCGTACAACTGCTTTAAAGTGCCTTAGTCACTCTGTATCCATCGGCCCTTGTTCTGCTTAGCAAAAAAAATAAACAAACTCTGCTAGGCTCGAACCCAGGACCATGCACACCATAACCAAAGTGATTGACTGCTAAGCCAACTCAGACATACATAACCCTCCTGTATTCACAAACATATCATCAAGCCCAGTCATTTAACAGTACAGAGAATGTATTCCAACATGTAGATGTATGTGTGTGTGAAAATATATTAACATTTAAACAGATACAACACATTGATACCATTGATATATATATATATATATATATATATATATATATATATATATATATATATATATATATATATATATACAGACACACATATATGTAAGCAGATAGTTATATCAATATAGGTATATACGGACATACATCTGTAGATAAAGTAGGAACATAGCAGAAAAATACATGTCCACATGCACCATTAATGGGGTTGACAGGCACAAACAACATACATCATGCACGAATAGGTATACCCCCCCCCCCACAGCCAAACACGTCTCCCAGCAATACACTACCAACTGTTGCAGATCCCATAACCAGGACCTTACATGACAAGGGCACAAGATGTTAACAGTACTCCATCCCACCTGTATGATGTCAGGCTGGTATCAGTAACATATTATGCAGTACAGTCAGGCTCATAATGACCCCCATTTTGCAGTCATCTGTCACCTTTGTTAGCCAGAGTCCCAAACTGTCGGCCTGTACTTCAGAGATGTAGATGCCAAACAACAGTGGTTCCAGGTCTGACCCCTGAGGTGCTCCACTTGTCACTTGTCTGGGGATGGATTTGGAGTCAGTTACAACTACAGTTTGGGTTCTGTCAGTAAGCCATGTGGCAAACCATCGAGTGGCATAGGGATGTATGGCCGGAATAGTATGTTAATCTATGTTTCCAGATTGGGAGATGGTGTTGAAGGGCTTGGCGAGGTCCACATAGGCTTTGTGGACTGCCTTACCCTCTTCAGCAGCTATGCAGACTAAGTCCAAGCAGTCAATCAGTTTCAGGAGATAAGACTGGCCCTCCATGAGCCCAAACTGTGTGGCGTCCAGTGTTTGAGGTTTGCCAATGTCTGCATTCAAAACATCCCTGATAATGCATTCCATGGCCATGCAGATCAGGCTCATCAGACTGATGTGACGGTAGTTCCAAGGATCACAGGTGGATCCCCCCTTGTGGAGTGGGATAACTGCAGCTGTGCGTTACTCAGTGGGCACTAGGCCTGATGCGAGGTTATGATTACACATGACAGTGTGAGTTGCCATTCCATTTTGTAGTTCATGTAGTACACAGCCCAGGATGTCATCTGGTCCCATGGATGCTGTATTCTTAGGTGTGGGTAGTGGGTTTACTGCCTGTGTGGCCATGATTACTGGGCAATAGAACCCTTTTCGTATTGACATGGGCCCTTTTGGAGGTGAGAATAGGTGGATGTGGCACTAAATCAATCTGCCAGGATATTGGCACATTCCGTGGGAGCAGTCTATGTAATTCCATTCTGTTGCAGCTCAGAGCAATTCTCAGCATTGCCAGTTAGAATTTGGACATACCTATAGAATGCTGAGTGGTTGTCTGTGGAATCTGTGGTGATTTTAGTTACATAACCAGCTTTGGAAGATTCCATGAGGGATCTCAACGTCTTACTGGGGCTGGTAAGGGAGTTGTTTGCATCCTTGGATTATCCTTTTGTCTTCAACAGTGTCTAATATCTGTTGTATACTCTGTTAATGGCAGGAGACCACCAGACTGGCTTGATTATATGGGAGGTGAGCGTCATGGTTCTATGTGGGATGTCAGGAATCATGTAGAAGTGGCTGTGCTCATACAGTGCCTTAGTGCAGGATTCATCATTTGAAATGTCAGCTCCTGTCTCCATGAGTGTCACAAACATTGTCACTTCTGCCTTGAGTAGCATGACTTTGGCCTTGGAGAGGTCACATCCTTCCACCCTACATCCCCAATAGAACTCTCAGATCCGAACATCAAAACCTGATTGCTATCAATAAACCTAAAAGTCCAGCTGGCCAACTTCTATTCTCCTTCACTATTGGCAAGACTTGGAACTCTCTCCCTTCCTCTTTTAGAACAATATCAAACTCTGAAAATTTCAAAACTCAGCTTTTCAAACATCTATCCACTAAGTGGAAATACTCCTGTCTTCACCCTACCTAAAACTATACAAGAATACACTGATATCCTACCTAGAATGTAAAAAGGTGAGGCAGTGCATATAGCCTACCCCACCTAAAAATTATCCAAGAACACATTGATATCCCACTTGGAATGTACCCTTGCTCTCAAAATGTCCTACATTTATTTATCTTTGAACCCCCTTGTGTAAATACTGTAAATAAATTTTCTTAACTCTCTTCTCTATGTGCTTATGTAATGCATTTTCTCAAATTACTCTATAAAAATAGCTTTATAAATGTATAGCCTTTTTAGAATGTGCTTATATAATGCATTTTCTCAAATTACTCTATAAGGACAGCTTTATAATTGTATAACCTTTTTAGAATAACCTTAGTGAAGTTGTATTTCACTATTTTGTAATAATGAATGTGCCTATTGTGCAAACTGGTCACTCAATGTCTCACTTATATTTTTTCATATTTTGTAATTTGCATTTGTATTTTTGGAGCTTTTCTCCCCGGGCCTCCACTAAAAATGGGTCCCCAGGGCCCAGTGGACCTCCCCGGTAATCAAACTGGAAATAAATAAATAAATAAATTTTACGGACAACTGTATATACATTCCTTTCACATGTTCAGTTTGATTAGCCTATGGTGGGATTACTTTGGTGGAAGCACAGTTCCATGTAGTGTTGTGATGGCTTAGTGGTTGGTTACTGTGACTATAGTGTACAAGGTCCTGGGTTAATGACCTGCAAAGACAGGTTATTTTTGTTCTGGCCAGAACAGTGATTAATGCATACAGACTAATTAGGGCACTTTAGGGTAGTCACACTCAATACAATTCAAATGCTCTACTTTGGCAATCCTGCTGATGTCAATCACTGTGAAATACACCTTTGGGAAAAGAGTATTCCAGCAATCTCTGTGGTGCGTGCTATAATAGTGTAATGCTGTAGTCTGATATAGTTCTCTGGTAGGGGTTCTATTCTAACACATGGGAGTTGTGGATTATTTTGTGTCTGTCCCTTTGCCTGTGTAAAAAATGCATGTTTGGCTAGTTACACTCACTACAATTCATTCGCTCTACTTTGGCAGTCCTGCTGATGTCACTCACTGTGAAATAAACCTTTGGGGAAAGAGTACTCTAGTACTCTCCATGGCGCATTCTATATTGCCATAGTGCTGTAGTATAATAACTAGTTATGTAGGGGTTCTCATCCCAGGTGTGTGTGTGTCTTAATGTGTTGATGTTTGTCATTCGTGCCCTGTATGGAGGTGGTTGTGAGTGTGTAACAACTGGACCCAATATTGACTGTGTTTTCAAAATCTCTTATATGGTGCCCCTAGCATAAATCACAATATCCACCATGCAGGGATAACAGATGTGATATCAGTACATAGTCAGTCACAGGTTCGATACCCTGGACTGGTAGGTGTGTGACACAAACATGCTGACCTTTTACTCTCCCAACCCACCCTGACTTATCTTTGCCTCTGTCTGCCTGTCTCACTCCCTTTCTGGTGGATGTGGAGACTTACATCTGCTTTGCTTAGGCAGCCACATGTGTATTGTCAGTGATGCTCATGATCAGCTGATGGCCTCTGCATGGATTACAGCCCTCCTCTAGCTGATTGCATGTGGAACAGCTGTGGTAAAATTCCCATAGCCAATTGCATGGAAACACACTCCAATATCTAGGAACATCATGTTGGTGTTTGGCCTTTTCATTCACTGTGAGCAGGAACTAGATCTGTTGTTTGGCAAACAGCATCACAGATGGATTGGGGACTTATCTCTGACAACATACACTGTGGAAACAAGCTAACACACAGGAGGGGGATGTGCTTGTCCTGACTGCAGACTGTAAGTGCTGCTATACTGCAGTTAGGGTACCATTGGTTTAACAGGGTGTGTGTGGATGTGGCCATCCTACATGTTTTAATACTTGTCATGTCAGTGCTATGTTTATGAGAAATCCCCATCTGTAAGGTCATCTGCAGACTGGGCAGCGTGTGGTGCCTTGTGTTCCTTGTTTTACCCACAGAGCACCTATCTCGCAACTGCAGAAGGTGGTGTAAAGATTGCAGTCAGTAGATGGTGACAGCCGTGAG
This sequence comes from Protopterus annectens, assembly GCF_019279795.1. Lineage (NCBI taxonomy): Eukaryota > Metazoa > Chordata > Ceratodontiformes > Protopteridae > Protopterus > Protopterus annectens. The sequence continues at coordinate 1,363,944,350 of NC_056728.1, forward strand.
AGTTACTGGTGTCATATCCCTCATAGGACATATGTTTCATCACACCCTGTTACAACAGGAGATGTATGAGGTCATCACAGTGACATGTCACTATTGGGCCTGTATTTGTGCCTTTAGCCACAACCCTGTCAACCTTTGTGCATATGTCATGCAGTAGGGGGTGCATATGTTCTGTACACCATATTCATTGACAGCATATCTGATAACAAGCTAGTGAGATATCAGACTGCTACACATGTTATGTATAGTAGGGGATGTATTTGAGGACATAGCCTGGGCATTCTATGGTTGTGTGTACACTACTGAGGTATGTGTAAGTCTGGTAATTGTCGACAGTGTGTGTATATAGTGCATATGTACCTTGGCCTGTGTAGAGACTGTGGTAGATGTCATTGTTCTTGGTCCTGTTCTAGCTGAAGTTACATGCTCCTCCACTGTATGCACCCTATCAGTTTGCATGTTTGTAGGGGTGAACACACATGTCCCAAACAACAGACAGCCATCGGACCACACTGTGTAGTGACCCAGTATATGTAGGGTTGTTGTGTGAGTGGCTCATTTGAGGATGGTGTACATCAGATAGCCTATATACTGTAATAGTACGCTAGCTTACCATATGTGGCTGTGTTCACATTGGTTGTGGTTATGCACTTTCACAAAGGTGTCTGTTACTCTGTGATGTGACATGCCTGTAGAACCTGCTATCTATGCAGATACATGTGTATTCCAACACAGGAGATGTAGCCCAGTGTTGAGCCAGTCTGCCTGTAGCCTGCACTGTGTTTTGTTACATGCCTAGCAGCTTACTGTACCTATCCAGTGAGATGTCATGTCCAGATACTTGCCAGATATACTGCTGCCTGGCCACCATAACAGTCATGTATGCCTGACAAAGCAGTGAGATGCTGTTCAGATGTATGTCAGTAACTAGTGGATAGTATGTGGCCATGGCACCTGTATACCAGCGATTATTATGTGGCAAGACAGACAGGGGTGTATGAATGCATATCCTATGGGGGAAAATGTATACCAGTATGTACGTGTTATACCCATCTACATGGCTGTTAACATCCACACTGACAGGCCTGGTCCACATGTCTTGCATGAAGGGGTTCTGTGTATACCCCTGGACTGATCCGAGTGTGTCAGACTGCCCACATATATTGGCCATATCGCAGCTGTAGTCCACAGGGGTGTCACTGTGCTAGCAGTGGTACTGTACTATGATGACCTTAGGATGTCTGTAAGTAGCCAATGGTGCACATGTTAACAGCAGATGTAGACTCCCACACACACCATTTCTGTGAAGACAATCCCTATTACAGCAGCAATAGTCTACAAATATACCTGCACTACATACGTGACATCCCCTTGCACTGAGAGGTTGGGACTATTGGGGCTGAGGTAGGGCTCCACTCCATGTGCAGGACATATGGTGAACATATATGTATATATACGTATACATATATCCATATAGATATGTACACATATACATATCTTGCTTACTGTATGACAACAGTTTTACACGTGTGCCTGTGTTCCAGCCTCTGTCCTCCACCTACATACCAGGCTTTGCACATATGACATGCTGTCAGGGGTTGTTATGTAGTGGGCTGTGTGTATGTCATGCTGTCATTTCTGCCATCACTCCACTGCTGTTGTGTCCCCCCACACATACTGGGGGGTTGGGGCCATAAATGTGTGGGCTTCACCTACACAATACATGTGTGCCCTAATGCACTCCAGAGGCCAGTGTATGTAACAGTGGTATATGGCCCAGTATTAGTGAGTGTAGGGGGGGTGCACCATGACTAACCTAAGCTGTTACAACAAGTGTGAGTATCTGGGATAGGCTGCCTTAAGGTATCTGGATGTACTTTACCATACAATCCACCTTGGGTAAATGCAGGTCTACTGCCTCCTGCCATACGGGATGTTCTGTTTGTCAGTGTTATTGTGATGCCTTGTTAGATAACAGATGCATTCCATTGTGTCAACAGGGTTCTGTACCCCCTAGGGATTGTGTACAGAGTGTAGATAGAGGCTGCTGACCCATACATCTGCATTACATACTGTTGATTGTCTGGTATGCTGTGGCCCAGTCTGTCATTACTAGTGTACTGCTTGAAGGCCTCAGCCTGGACAGCAACATATGTCAACCTTTCCAGACTACTGCCTTAGTATAACCATTTCACAGTTGCATTACAATGTTCATATGGATGTCAGTGTCTAAACAGCTATATGACACGGCATATACAACTGCCGTAGTACACAGATAAAGCCTTCACATTCATGTATGCACACCTGTGTGTAGTGTTATACCCTTTGATATCTCTGTGGGTATATGTTGCAGGCTATGAATGTCATTCGTATGGGTGGCTCATACAGTCTCCAGTTGGTAAGGTGGTGACTTTAGGAATATTGGCTGCTCCATATTGTGTGCACGTACTACATATGTACATTACTGTACAAATCTCTGCGTGTGTATGTGTAGTTACATATATATCTATATATATGTATATGTATATATATATATATATATATATATATATATATATATATATATATATGTACACCTGTATCTGCATATATGTGTCTGTGTATATGTATCCTAGGGATGGCCATGTCGTGTCTGGTCCTGGTTATGGGATCTGCAACACTTGGTACTGTATTACAGGGGAGTCGTGCTTGGCTGGGGGGTATACCTCTTCATACCAGATGTATATTGTGTGAGGCCTCTCAACCCCATTAACATTCCATGAGGACATATATCTTTTGTTATTTCCCCATTATCTAAAGATGTATGTCCATACATACCTATATATGTATATATATATATATATATATATATATATATATATATATATATATATATATATATATATATATATATATATATAACCTGTATATATTGTACTGCTGAATGACTGGGCTGGATGATATGTTTGTGAGTACATTAAGGATATGTATATCTGTAATGGTGTAGTGATAGCTTACTTTGGCTATGGTGTGTAGGGTCCTGGGTTTGATCCTAACAGAGACTGTTTATTTTGTTGCTAGGCAGAATAAGGGCCACTGAATACAGTGTGATTAAGTCACTTTTGAGCAGTTGTAAGCGGGTTTGCGCGGCAGTAAGCACTGCTAAGTTACGGTTACTGTTTCTTATACTCAGTTCTCTCCTGAATTGTTTCACCTGTGTAGGCATTGCTTACACCTGTGCAAACAGGCTTAATCCCTCTTACTGCTGCTTAAAAGGGCTTACTCCCACTTACCCCCGCACTAATTCATTTAAAAGAAAAGAAAAAGGGGTTGATAGGAAAGTGGTGAAGAAAGGGGCACAAAGAGGGAAGGACAGTAGGAACAATAGCTAGGGATGTGCAGGAAGGGTGTAGGGAAGGTCCATACCTACCCATTTCTTCTAAAGCAACAGCTGTGCATATACACTAAATTTGCAGGTACATTTGGACCCTCAAACCCCTGGGAGAGGAGTGAGGACAACATATATTCATTGTGATGCAATTAGACCAGATTACATGTCCAGTGGACATGTGTGCAAAATGGACAGTTATGTATGGGGTGAGATTTTTTTGTGGAAACAGATTTCCCTTTTTTTTTCAGGTGAGAGTGGGAAGTTGGGGAGGGGTAGTAGGTATATTTGGGAAGGTAGGTTGGGTAGGTTAACAGACAAGACACACAAGACGCATACAGAGCCGGTATATGACACATGTGGGGGATAAAAACCTTGAACGGGGAGGGATGTTTGGAAGTCGTAAGCCCATGAGTCCCCAACTGGAAACAGTGGGACTGAGGTCCCCACCCATGGGCAGTCACCACTGCATCTTCACGGCCCCAAAAGGGGCTGTGCTGGGGGCTGTGTAGGAGGGGCTGGCTCACCCTCTAATAGCACCACTCGGCCCTCAAGCTGGCATAGCCAGTCTCGATACTCCAGATCAAGCTCCCTACACACCACGGCCCGGACCTGTTGATGGGTGACAGGTTCCCCTCCACGCCCGCTCTGAGGGAGGGGGTGAGCCCATCCCCTGCAGCGGTTCCATCCAAAGGTGGCACAGGGTCCATGGAGGAGGAGGTCCCAGGCTGGGCCCTAGATGTGCTGTTGCCCAGTGCCATGGCCAGCTAAGGTGGGACAGGTGGGTCCACTGGGACCGGCCTTCCCATATGAGCTGTGTTGTCATAAGTTTATGACAGATATGGGTTAGTAACAGTCAACAGCATTCAGGATTAGTTATAACAGCATGCATAGGTATTCCCATTAACCCAAAACACCAGATTAAACACAGTTGCAGAGCAAGCAGAACACATGCATATATGGAACAACAGTGGCCATTACAGGAGCATGCAGGTTTCATTGATGGCAACAGGCCACCAATATGGGTGTATTTTAACATGGCACATGCATAGAAACAAATGTGAATATTTATAAACCATTAAGACATATGTCCCAACAAAAGTTTGGAGTGTACACATACCAGTTGAGGAGTGTCATTGGGTTATTTTGCACATATGGTAGGGGTGAGAGAACGAGTTCAATTAACAGCCAATATATCCTTGTAGTTTTCACAACTTTCTTAGTCACTGCAGTGATCTGTCCCTTACATGTATTATTACACTACCCAATGGCCTTATATTGTACAGTGGTATGTTTATAGATTATTATATACGTGACCTGTGTCTTACTTACAGGCGTGACAGGCTGCAGGTGTTAATGCAATATATGTTGAGAATTGCTGTCATACACTTTGGTGAGGTGCTAGAATGACAGGTTTGTTTTCATATGCATTCTCTGACAATCACACGTTTGGCTATCAGTTATATGCCATTGACAGCTGCCTACATTCCTTGGATCATCACACTGAATTTTCAGGGGAACAGGGTAACAGGTTGGTGATATGGGCCATTTATCTGGATATGCTGGACAGATTGGAACAGTTGTGGGGTATGAATATGCATACAACTTTCAATTTGAACATTCTAGCAAATTCTGTACAGTTGTTGGGTGTAATTATGCATTCAGCTTTCTATCTGAACATTGTAACAAAATCTGTACAGTTGTGGGGTATGATTATGCATACAACTTAGTAGCACTCCCAGGATTCAAACCCCTGCTGTGTGTGACAAAAAATATAGCTAACATCACAGTACACTGTGCTATCAGGAAATTGATGTAAAAGCGTTTGACTGTTTTCTAAGTCTCCCTAACTTGTACAATATGACTGACCTCTTGGCACTTCCAACATTGTTATGCAGGACTTCATACACATTTTATCTCCATACCACAATGTGGGTGACACTGCTTACGATACAACAGTACTATTTATAGTATGGAACAGATCACCAACATATGAGAGATGAGTAAACAGAAGCACTCTAGGGTTATACCTTTATTCACAGACTATTACACATTTATTTCTACTGGTACAACACTTTCTAATGCTCTTATATTTATTTGTTATGACAGTTCATGCAGACTAATTACTAACCTGCCTCGCAACAAAGCCTTTGCAGCCTAGCTGGTTCGCAGCCTGCTCATCTGCAGCTGTCAGGGAAATACAGTGATATTTAGCCATATCTATCCATAGTATACACAAGCTAGGCAATTATTTACTACTTAGTAGAATGAGTACTTACTCAGTACTGGGGCATTGGGCATCTGCTGAGACTCCTGGATCCACTGTTCCAGTACATGCCACTCTGCCGCTTCAGGTCAGCATGGTGGTGCCTGACCTGCTCACCAGTCCAGGGGATACCTGTGGCACTGGTGAGGTCACGAGCGAGATTGCCCCAGGCCTCCATTTTAGACTGTGAGTCCTGGCACTGTTCCTGCAGTAGTCTCTGCTCATGGTGTTTTACCAGGAGCCATACCATAATTTTTGACTCCTGGATGCCCCAGTGCTGCGCTTTAAATCGAGTGCCTTCACCCACACCAGCCATTCTGCCTGCAGTAGGAAGCTACAACCAGTTACAGGTTCATAGGTTCATAGGTAGGTGCTAGGCTATCTGCCCAAGGGCATTTATAAGCCTAGCCAGAGTGTGTCGGCTTTCATCTCCCCATTGATTAATTAACTGAGCCTCTGTCAAGCAGAGCCAATGAAGTGATCCCAGGGGTGTACTTTCTGTTACCCACCCACTCATCAAGGCTTCTCTTGAAGAGTGTTAGTGAGGGGCTCTGCCTAATGTAGTTAGGAATTTTGTTCCAAAGCATGGGGAGTCTCTGTGACAGGAATCCATCCCTCCAGCATGTTCTATTTATTGTTGTGGTGAGGTTTAGCTCACTAGAGCGCATGGTTCGCAGTGACTTGGATTTCTTTAGGTGGAGCATGTCCATCAATTCTGAGTTGGACATGGCTTTGTAAGTCAGGCAGAGATCACCTCTGAGTAAGCTATATGCAACTGAGTACAGCCAGAGTTTTTTCAGTCGGGCTGCATAGGACATATGTTTGAGGCCAGTAATCCTCTTGGTGAGGTGCGTTTGTGGTCTTTCAAGCTGTAGTAAGTGCCTTGTGAGGTACATCCCAAATGGGGCATTGTACTCTATGATGGGTCTGATGAGTGACGAGTAGAGGGGCACTATAACCTCTTTATTTCTAGATGCAAACCCCTTAGTAATTAGATGGGCCACATAGAAGGATTTCCTAACTACTTTGGCAATATGATTGTCACAGAAGAGATTACTATCTACCTGGGTCCCCAGATCTCTTATTACCTCTTCTGTACTAAGGGGGCTGCCGCCTATGTGGTAATTCGTGGGTGTTTTGTTTTTCCCAAACGGGATGACTATACATTTTTTGGCATTTAGCTTGAGGCCATGACTTTGACACCAGGTGTCTGTCTCAGTAAGGCCTTTTTGGAGGATGTCCGTGTCAGCCGGAGAGTCAATTATGGCTCCCAGTTTACAGTCATTGGTGAACTTGGTTAGCCATCATCCTCCTGTGTTTGCCAGTACTTCTGAGAAATATATGCCAAACAGTAGGGGTCCCAGAACTGAGCCTTGCAGGACACCACTTGCGACTGGTTTATAGTCAGACCTGGAGCCCGCTATTCTTACCGTGTGAGTTCTGTCTGTAAGCCAGTTGGCAACCCATCTTGTGACGTAGGGGTTTATGTTCAGGCTGGTGAGTTTTTCTATAATACCTGAGTGAGGAATGGTGTCGAACACCTTGGAGAGATCAAGGTAGGCTGTGTGAACCACCTTTCACTCATCTATGGCCTTGGTAACTGTCTCAAAGAAGTCAACCAGGTTTAGTAGGCATGATCTGCCCTTAACAAAGCCGAAGTGGGTCAGGTCAAGTGTTCCCACATGAGGGGTTTAAATATGACCGATTTCCTGCACTTTCCCCTGGTTGGCCAGTTTTGAAAAGGCTAAGCTATGGGCACACCTGCTTACATAAGAGCTTAAAGAGGTATACCACTAGGCAGATTGAATTGGCTTCCCTACACATTGCTTACCCTTACTAACTTGAGCTGTGCTGCGGTTAGCATTGCCTAATAGTTAATTAGCACTATATTTGCCATTTGGCAGTGATTTATTCTTCATTATAGGTTCTATATGTGTCTGGTATTCATGATTCTACACTTCTACTACTTCTACACTTTATTACAGTAGCACCTCACATCTCTGCTTACTGCAGTACTCCAGTTCACATATTTATGTTATGTAGAAGGTTATACCACTTCACACTGTACACAGATTCAGTTCACATGTTTGGTTTGATTTTCCTGTGGTGAGGATTAGTTTGCTGATACGTCATGCATACTGATTGCTATGATGGCTTAGTGGTTAACTACTGTGACTATAGTGTATAGGGTCCTGAGTGCTAGCCTTGCAGAGGCAGTTAATTTTGTTGCTGGGCAGAACATGGGCCGTTGGGTACAGAGTGATTAAGGCACTTTAAAGCAGTTGTAAGTGGGTTTGAGCAATGGTAAGCACTGCTAACCTCTGGTTACAGTTTCTTACACTCAGCTTCTACTTTACTTAATCTGTGTAGGTGATGCTTACCAGCATGCAAATGCACTTAAACACACTTACTAGTGCTTATATATGCTTACTACTGCTTATTTGTGCTTAAACCTGCTTACTAGTGCCTTATTCATTATGACAATGACACTTCACATGTGCATTTAATGCAGTACTCCAGTTCACATTTAAATGTTATTATGTAGGTTATACAGCAAAAAGATGTAAAAATAAGTTCATATACAGATATCACATGGAAAATGGTATGTGCTGCAGTGGGACTCGAACCGGGAATGCCTGTTAGGCAGATCCTCTAATCACTACACTATTGCTGTGCTGCTTCATTTGTCTATATAGTCCTTGTTATCCTCTTCAACCTTTTCAGCTGCTTTAACCGTAGCTAAGTGATGGGCAAACCCACGCACCTACGGTTAGCTGTACTTGGAGTTTAAAAAAAATAAAATAAAAGGGTTTCTTCATTTTATTTATATGTACTGTTGGTGTTGAACACATGGAGACTGTTGGTGGGGATATGCAGACACCTATGAGCGGTCTCGCTCATTTATTTCCAGTTTCTGCTGTTCTACTTTGCAGGGGCATGTTTATTCTGAGAGATCTGCTCTCAGACACGCCCCTTGCACTCGTCCACACTCCATGTAGGATTAGGAGGTCAGGCAGCATGCCTTCATTAATATGCATGGCGTGCTGCCATCCTCCTCCTAAACTGCCGCTTCTAATCTAGTCCTGCATGGAAGATTAATAAATCCGGGGAATGATCTAAGTAATTACCGTCAAACAAAACTTGCATTTATACAAAAAACACATATAACTGAAGAAGACAGAGATAGATTCAATACCAGACAATATGAAACATTAACTGAATTCTAATTTAATTCTACATTATGAGGTTCATGAATATTATGGGGAAAATTAAAAATGCTAAGAGTCAAACCAGGGAAGGCCAACTGGATGTAGAGCCCCTTTTCAGTGGAAGCCTGGTGAGAAAAGCTCTGTTGATACAGTATAATACAAGATGCAATACAAATTAACACAGGTAAACTGAACATTAGAAAATATAGTCTAATGTCTACTAAATAAGTATGACAAAAGTACAATTAAATACCCCAGAATATATGCTACAGTTAATATTTATAAAAAATAATAGAATCAAATTAATAGATTTGAGTGAAAGAAAACAAGAAATCCCTTTAAAATTATCTCATTACTTGTACTTCTTTGGTATTCAGAGTACAGTATAGAATGCTTATATCTATAGACTTAAATGAGAAAATTAGTAACTTTAGAATAACAAACATGTTCCATATCAACGTATAAATCTTTAACAGTTTAACAAGTATGGCCCCACCACTGACCCTGGAAATTATAACTAGGTCAACCTGATAATCTTATTTGCAAAGTATACTATAAACATATTATAACTGACCATATAATCTGTTATAAACTGTGATATTAAACATTCCATCAGGCTAGACCCACAGCAGTTTTTTTTTCAAGGATATGTCCTGTCCAATTAATCTGGTTAACTTCTGTTTTCAATTTATAGGGTAGAACACAAGACCATTTAATAATGAAAGAATTCTACTTTAAAGTGCAAGATTTTAAAAGATGTATGTTACTTTAAATATGAGTGTCAGCTGATCCAGTTGTAATACTATTTAAATGTTATCAGTTTGGCTTTTAAAATATCTGATGAAGTTTGAGTACAAGCTTTGAACGAAAAGCACTTCATGGTAATGCAATAAAGTATTTTTAGCTTTCAACTACGTCTGCCATGATTGTTTTTGGTTTTGGAAGTTTTTATCTGTTTGTTTTGAATGTCTAGTGTTCCCCTGCTCCACCCTATGGATTTCATGCTGGAAAGCATCGTTATATTATTTTTTAAGTGTCTTTATGGCACATTATAAAAAGCATCCCAGCCATCTAGTGATTATTACCACCCCACATTTTTATGCTTGTTTTATTAGCTTTTTAAGTGTCTTTATATCATGATATAGAGACTATCCTGGTGTCTAGTGCACCCAACCCCCAATATTGCAGAATTTGCTAGTTATTCTAGGGGAGTGCATAGGCATGACATCCCCCTTACACACAAACACACACACACACACTTAGACACACATGTACACATACACACACACACACACACACACACACACACACACACACACACACACACACACACACACACACTCAGACACACACATATCCATGGATACACACATAAACACACAGCCCCCCCACCTGCTCGCACTCACAGACACATTCACCCATGCACACATACAAGCACACACACCTTCCCTACATATCCCCTAACTAAACCCACTATTGCGGCCACCCAGGCAGACACACACACACACACACACACACACACACACACACACACACACACACACACACACACACACACACACACACACACACACACACACACATATACAAACTCCTGAGGCCACTTATCCCTTTGCATAGACTCACACATGCAGCCACACGCACACACATACACAAGTGCACACACCTCCACCATTACCTGCCCACTAAACCCCCCAATCTTTACTTATAATGCAATCTCAACCATTGGAAGCAGTGAGTGAAAATGGGTCATGTTCATTAACACAGCTAGCCAAGAACTGCTCAGCTAATGTCTTATCATAAGCATTTCCAGGGGAATTAGAATAGACCACTCCCTCAGAATGTCTCATTAAGAGACAGCCTACCTTAATGCTGCACTACACCTTGGTACAGCACTGTGATAGGCTGTCTCTGAATCAGAAATAGTTACCATGAGGTGTACACCAGTCTTTACACCTCACTGCAACCTTTCTGAATTAAGCCAGATGAGTTTGTAGGCATACAACAAAAAATAAATATTGCTAAAACGTACGAAAAAGGGAAAAAGTATTTTTACACAGTGAAAGCCATAAATAAATATACACAAATACTTGATCATGAAAAGGATATAATGCTGAAAAATAGAAGCTTATATAACATTAATCCTAGATGACTATATAAATTGCACAGCAAGATAAAATATTACATAAATCTAACCAGATTAGTACTAATAAGTGTTTAGAGACTAATAGACATAAAACAGATATAGTGACAGACTAAAATATTATGGAAAAAATCAATGAAAGAAATGAAATACCACCAGAAAATAAAGAAACATAATCCTTGGTTGGATAATAATATGCACAAGAGGCTATTTGAGGATTATAATGATCTATTAACAAAACAGATTATTGAAGAAAAAGTTATGCAAGAAACAAAGAAAGTAAAAGGGAATAAAGTTCCAGGTATAGATGAATTAATTCCAGAAGTTCATAAGTTATTTCCAACTAAATTTGAACAGTTAAAACAAATTTGTGAACTAATGATCAATATAAAAATGATATTCTGAGATCCTGGATACATTCCATGAAACACCAATATTTAAATAAAATCAAGATCCTATTCACTGTGCATCTCAACATCCAGTCACATTTTTAACTGTCTATAATAAGGGATGGGATTCAGAAAGACCCCCACTGTGACCACTAATTGCTGCAGCCAAAAATGCAGTTTCCTTGATCACTGAAAAGGCCATTCAGATGCATGTTTAACTGTAATGAGGAAATACCTCATTATTGGCTATTGTGTGTGTCTACGAATCCTGAGGTGATATCACTAGTGCTAATCAGCACCTTCCGATGGTAATCACCACCCATGAGTTGCACTGACACAGATATCTCCCTCATTCACTCGCCCACACTGCTGTACACAATTTGAACACACACACACACACACACACACACACACACACACACACACACACACACACACACACACACACACACACACACAGGCACACCCCCATACCACCCAACTGTCTGAGTTTATAGAACATCCTGCATGTTGCCTCTTATTTTTCCCATCCTTAAATCACAGATGATGACAATCAGTCAATAATGCCAGACATTAGAGTTTCGTTTTTCTCATTGTTCAGCAAATGCAGTTTGATACAAGGCATTTTGCTTCTATTAATATTTAAGTGACTCAGAGTGACATTTGAAGTATCCCTGGTGTCCTCTAGTTTTGTCCCGAAGTCTAGAGAACACACACACATGTGGACACCCCTGTACCTCACAACTGTCCATGATTTTGCAGAACATTCCCAATTTTGCCTCTTATAACAGCACTGTCCCTTTTAATTCACAGAGTATTATAGTAAATCATTAATAATGGCACAAACATTAGAGTGTCATACTTCTTATTGTTCAGAATAAGCTTTGTGATGCAAAGCCTGTTGTGCTATTATTTTTTTACTTGACTTAGAGTAACACTTAAAGGGTATTCCTGGTGTCTATTGTTCTTCCATACTTTTCATTGTTCCAAAACCTGTTGTTTTATTAACTTGTTTATGTGACTTAAATAAGTCCCTGGTGTCTTGTCACCTCTCCATATTACAGGCTTTGCTCATTAGTCTAGGGGAATTTGGAGCTATAGCAGTCACCCCCCCCCACACACACACACACACACATACATACACGAGCGTACACACACACACACACACACACACACACACACACACACACACACACACACACACACACACACACTGTAGATCAGACCCCTCCTTATCTGAAGGGCACACTCACCCATTCACCCATACACACACATGCACACATGCCTATTCTACCTATCCCCTAACTAACTTCCCTACTGCGACCACCAATGCCGACACACACACACACACACACACACACACACACACACACACACATGCACACATGAAGACCACCACCACTACCTCTCCACATGCACTCACCTGATTATACCTTTTATGTGGCCTCCCCCATTGACTACAGTAGGGGAATGCTGCTTTTCAGACATGTTCATTAACATGGCCAGCCATGCTAATTTATGCAGCTGAGAATTTTTCTGAATTGCTTTGCTGCATATATCTTTTACCACAGGTATTTGTGTGGAAGAGCACTTGGCTAATTAGCATAGGCTGTTCCTCGAGAATGCTTCATTAGCATGTACCATGGCTGTGGAGATGGCCTACAATTCTAACCCTACCAGTCATGTAGAATCACTGCAGTAAGCCTGTCTCTGAATTAGAAAGGGCCACTGCCACTGCCACTGCCACTGTTAGCAGCCATGTTAGGGCTTACTGCTGACAGTGGCCCCTTCTTAATCCAAGACATGATGTTTATTTTAATATACATTGATAGAACACAAAATGAAACTGCATGCTTGATACATGAAAATCAAGTATGATTCATTGTCAATAGACAAACCCAAGAAAATATTAAAAAAACACTAACAGACTATGTAAGAAACAAGAATTAAAAATGGTATTTTTTTTGTTTAAACATTGAAAAAACTTTTGATACCATAAACTGTGATTTTGTATTTATGTTATTAAAGATTGACTGTCTCCAAACTTTCACAAGATTATTACAGGCTCTTTATAATGACATGAGTAATAATATAAAGGCAATGATGGTTAGACATGACAGAGAGGTGTAAAGAAGAAAAAGGGTCACTTTTGGGATGGGAACCTGCAATGAGCAAAAACAGCAGATCGAATGTTCATGAATTGACGTTCCCTTCAGCGAAAGTATGAGATGAGGAAAGTAACTAGTTGGCCAACATTTCTCTGTCTTACACACCGCAGTATTTCAAACACACCCAGGTGGGAGGCTGTACCCCCCCACCCCCACCCCAATGTTCTGTCTGTTTGTGTTTGAAATACAATTATTGAGGAGTGAGGTTAAGGGAAACAGTGCAGGATTCAATGAGACAAACCAATTGAAAAACATAGGGGGCAATTAAAATGGATCTGGAACAAAGAATACAGATATTACAGATGTGTATCTTATATCAATACGTATACCCAGGGCAGCCATCTGGAAACTACCTGGAAAGGATTTGTTGAAAAAATTAAAATAAATGAGTGTGCAGTTTGTAAGGAAAGGAGAAAGATCAAGAATGGAGTCAAAGAAAGTAACAGATCCAATAGACAAATGAGGTGTAGGGGCCCCAGATCTGACAACTAACCTCCAGGCATGCTTGCTAGCAAAAGATTTGAGACTGGTGGATGTAGATTATAGCACAGAATGGAAAAAGATTATATTCAGAAGAGAAAATATAGTGAAGATTGGAAAGAATGTGCTTGAAGCCCTATTAGAAAAAAACGTATGAAGGAATACAATCCCAGTGGATTAAATGGATGAGGAAGGAACTCCAGGTAGTTTGGAAGGACCGAAAAGGGGAAAGATTGAGGCACAGAGTGATACCAATAAGTAGATTGAGACAGGGGGTGGAAAGACAGATGGTAACCTGGAGATGGGAAAAAACAAGACAAGACAAACTACTGGAATCAATTAAAAGTAGGGGAACATCTGAAGACTTGGAAAGAATTAAATATGAATTTCAAAGAGACAATAAATTGGAATAGGAATGTCAAGGGATTAAAAGTAAGTGACAAAAATAGGGAGAGGTATAAGTGCAGACCACTTAGAATTAATCATGGAAATGGACAGTAAGAAGACTGAAGGGAAAATGATGAAGAGTGTTGAAAATAGGGGGAAACTGGATTTAAAGTAAGAGTATAAGACTAAAGGAAAAAAGGATTAATAGCAAACAAAGAACTGGGAAACATGGTGCAGTTGCCAAGTCATATTATAAGGCCCAGAGATTTGGAATATTTGCCTGTAAATGCCTCCACAAGTATTTCTATTATTCAGTAAGACTAGCAAAAATGTTTCCAAATGAAGTGAGGACTTGTTGGAGATGTAAAGAAGGTGCATAAATTTGGGGTCATATATTTTGGAAGGAGTTTAGGGAAGAGATGAGTGACATTATACAGAGAGGGTTTCCTGAGATAAGAAGCTGCACTAAAAAGATGTTTTCTCTAGGATACAAGGAAGGAATACCAGAGGAAAGTAAGGAAATGGAAGGATTAGTGATGACCATGGGAAAAAAGCCATAGCAAAAAATGGAAGAATTAAGAGGCTCCCTAGGTTAGCGAGGTCATTCAAATGATACAACACTGAGCTAAAGAAGAGTTGAGAGAAACAAAGAAACAAGAAAGCAATAAAGCAAATGAAAAGTGGGAAGGATGAGTAGCAGTGGATTAAAGTAATCCCAAGATTATGACAAAGCAAGAATACTTTAAGAAGAGCCAACATTGACATGGAGTGGTATTCTCAATCAATAGAAGAAGAGGAGGAGAGTGTTGAAGTCAATACAAGCTGAAAGTTAGATAGCAGGGTTAACGTTTAACATCACAAGGGGAAGAAAGAAATAGGTAAAAAATAGAAGACGTACATCTGTATATAGTTTCGAAGTATACAAGTTTAGTTCACAGATAATTATGATCCAGGGAACCATATGAAAGTTGTGTGTATGAAGAACTTAAATGTTAAGACATGCTTAATAATAAACAATTCCAAATCCTGATCAATGGAATTTACAGACGATACAAATTGGTAAATTTAAACAAGAAGAATAAGAGGGGAACAGGATAAGCATACAAGGTGCACCATGCATCAAGACTGCACCATGTTGTAAAAGACATTTGAAAGATGGAAAATAAGCTTTACTTGGTTAAGAAAAAAAATGCACGTACCTCATAATTTACCTCCAGTTGTCTGACTGTGATCACATGACTGATGCTCTGCAAGTATAAAATGTTTGAGAATTAATTTATCGCAAATTATTTCAGTTTCTCTCTCTCTCTCTCTCTCTCTCTCTCTCTCTCTCTCTCTCTCTCTCTCTCTCTCTGTCTCACACACACACACACACACACACACACACACACACACACACACACACACACACACACACACACATGCACACAATACAGAGATTAGAGTTAATGCTGCCACAGGTTTGATAGTTTAAAAGTTCAAGTTAATATCTAGTGTTGTACTTTTTCTTCTAAATAAGCTTCAGTTTTTCACTTTTTCATGGAATGAATACTACTACTACTTGTTCGTTGCTATAATTTTAGTCTCACATCCTTAACAACATTTCATGACAGAACTAATACTATAATTTGGTTTTCAACCAATTGAAGATAAATTTGTCAGTCCAAAAAGATTGAGAACCACCTCCTTAAACTATTAAACTGCACAAACCTCCTTAAACCACCAAAGTACACAAAACAAATATTTTTTTTACAGGTGGGCAATCCCCTGCTGAACTATATGGCCATACATGTTTGAGAAAACAGAATATTTGTAAGTCATCTCTCTAGTGCTGTTAGCTAATATCTGATATAGCAATCCCATGAGCAACTGCCACTATCTACTGAGTTTACTTGGCAAGTAGGGAATAGAAATAGATTGTTAGGCCTTTCCTCCATATCATATGAACACACACACACACACACACACACACACACACACACACACACACACACACACACACACACACACACACAAACCTACACATCTTATGAGCAATTTAGAGTCACCAATCTGCCTTGTGTATGTCTTTGGGATTGGAGGAAATCACAGTACTTATTTAAAATCCACATGACCACAGGGAGAACATGCTGACTCAACATAGAAGGCACCCCAACTGAGAAATAAACTGATGAAATTCTTACAGTGAGGCAGCAATACTACTTACTGCGCCACCTAGTAAAATGCTGGGCTTGCCTGGAACCTCTCCCACTCTAATTCTAGATAATACCATAGACTAGCAAGCCATGTTCATAGGTTCATAGGCAGGTACTAGGCTATTGACCCTGGGGCCTATATAAGCCTAGCCAAATGGTACCCTGGCTTTGTCACCCAATAAAATTATTTTCCTGTGCCCCTGTCAAGCAGAGCCACAGAAGTGATCCCCAGGGTGAATTTCCTATCTCCCATCCAATCATCAAGATTTTTCTTGAAGAGTGCTAATGAGGAGCTTTGTTTGATATAGATAGGTAGTTTGTTCCAGAGTATGGGAAGTCTCTGGGGCAGAAATCTATCCCTCCAGCATGTTCTGTTTATTGTGGTGACAAGGTTTATGTCCCTAGAGCATGTAGCTTGGAGGGATTGGGATTTCCTTAAGTGGAGCATATCCAACAGCTCTGGGTTTGACATAGCTTTGTATGTCAGGCAGAGATCGCCTTTGACTAGGCGATATGCGACAGAGTAAAGCTGGAGTTTTTTTAGATGGTCTGCGTAGGGCATCTGTTTGAGGCCGGTAATCCTCTTTGTGAGGTATTTCTGTGGCCTTTCCAGTTGTTGTAGATGTCTTGTGAGGTATATACCAAAAGGAGCATTGTACTCTATAATGGGTTTAATGAGTGATGAGTAGAGGGGAACAATGACCTCTTTTTCCTGTATGAGAAACCTTTTGTGATGAGGTGTGCCAAGTAGAAGGATTTCCTGACTACTGTGATGATGTGATTATCAAAGGAGAGACTACTGTCCACCTGTGTCCCAAGGTCCCTTATCACACTTTTGGTGTTAAGTAGACTATCGCCTATGTGGTAGTTCATGGGTACAGAGTTTTTACCAAAAGGGATGACAATGCACTTTTTGGCATTGAGCTTGAGGCCATGGCTTTGACACCAGGCATCTGTCTCAGTGAGGCCCTTTTGTAGGATGTCCAGATCATTAGGAGTTTTGATTATGACTCCTAGTTTGCAGTCATCTGTGAACTTTGTTAGCCAAAGACCTTCTGTGTTAGCCTGTACTTCAGAGAAGTAGATACCAAACAGGAGAGGACCCAGGACTGAACCCTGTGGTACTACACTTGTCACTGGTCTGAAGAGAGTCTGCTAATTTCACAGTGTGGGTTCTGTCAGTGAGCCAGTTGTCAACCCATCTTGTGACATAGGGATTTATACCTAGTTTAGTGAGTTTATCTATAATTGCATAGTGGGGGATGGTGTTGAAAGCTTTGCCAAGATCTAGATAGGCTGTGTGAACCACCTTACCCTCATCTACGGCTTTGGTGACCACTTCAAAGAAGTCTATCAGGTTTAGGAGACATGATCTGCCTTTTACAAACCCGAACTGGGTAGGGTCCAGAGTTTGGAGATTACCAATGTCATTGTTTATAAGTTCCATGATGGTACGTTCCATAGCCTTGCAGACAAGGCTCATCAGGCTGATGGGGCGGTAGTCCCCAGGGTCCATGGTGGCTCCCCTTTGTGGAGTGGGATAACCATTGCTGTGCTTCATTCAGTGGGCACAAAGCCTGAGGTGAAGCTATGATTGAACATGGTACGTAGGTGGGGTGCCAGTTTGTTCTGTAGTTCATGTAGAACACAGCCTGGGATGTTGTCAGGTCCCATGGATGCTGTGTTCATATACATATCCATCTTGGCTTTGGAGAGTGTGTTTTGTACCTGTGCAGCCATGATTACAGGAACTTTGCATTCTTCCATTATAGAGATGGGCCCTTTAGGGGGTGAGATAGGAGTAAAGTTAGCACTGAACCTATCTGCCAGGATGTTGGCAATATCAGTTGGTTCTGTATATTTAGTGCCATTGTGCTGTAACTCAGAGCAGATCTGAGTGTTGCCATTGAGATTCTTGACATATCTATAGAATTCTTTGTGGTTGTCTTTAGAATTAGTGGCAATTTTGTTTTCGTAACTAGCTTTGGAGGATTTTATGAGGGATCTCAGCTTCTTACTGAGGCTGACCAGGGAGTTCCTCCAATCGTGGGATTTTACCCTTTTTTGCAACAGTTTCTTTCTTCTGCTATAGAGTTTGTTTATGGCAGGGGACCACCAGATTGACTTCCTTTTTTTGGAGGATAGCAACTTGGTTCTGTTTGGGATTGCATGATCCATGCACTCGTGTAAGTGCTTATAATGTGTATTTGTATAGGATTCAGCAGTCGTACCTCTATTGTCCGTCAGCATGGGTGTCGTGAAGTTTGACACTTCTGTCTTAAGAAGCGTGAAGTTGGCTTTGGAGAATTTTTTTATGGTGGTTTCCCTAATGGGGGGGTGGAGTTGGGATGTGGATGTCAAGAGTGATTAGCTTGTGGTCGGATCTGACCAACGAGGAACTGACCTCTGGTGTGGAACACTGGTTGCCCATGTTGGCAATGACCAGGTCTAGGATATTGCTGCCTCTGGTGGGGTATTAATAAGTTGATCCAAGATGTTGGAATTTATGAATTCCAGAAAATGTTGAGCACAAGAGTTGGTACATGAGTAGTTTTCCCAGTTAATGGTGGGGTAGTTGAAATCGCCCATTATTAGGGTGTTAGGTTGTACCCTAATATTTTCCAGTGTATCAAGAAATGAGGAGTTGGAATCCTGGGGCATGTTGGGGGATCTGTAGCAAGCTACAATTTGGATTGCAGTCTTGCCCAGAGTTAGTTGCACTTGGATAATCTTGGATGCATTATGCTGAGCAACTAGCCTGGATGCGTGGATATCCTTAATCAATATGGACACTCCTCCGCCTTTAGTGTTTTGGTCCAGGTTAGGTGGCCGAAAGGTGTGGTATGAATTACAGCCTGTTAATGCAACGGTGCTCTCTGGAGCCTTGAACCAGGTCTCTGTCACTGCACAGATGTCGATGTTCTACATTTTAATGAGTGCCTCGAGTGAGTACATTTTGAGGTTTAGACTTCTAGCATTAAGTAACATTACCCTCAGATTTTGCTTGCTTGTACCTGTTATGGTGGTGAATTTGTCATTTGAACCTTGCCTAAAAAGGCACTATAGGGGTGACAAGAGCTTTAGCTAGTATCCAGAATACCAAGGGAGACAGGTGCAGGCCATCTCTGGCAAAGCATCATGGTTTATCGATCATGTCATCCCAGGCAGACAGGTACTGGATCCCCTTAGAATGACACCAGAAGCTTAGCCAATTGTTGAAGTCAAGTCATTTTGTCCTTGTACTGTGGTATCATTCTGGGTGATGGCATGATGCTACTCAGGGCTAGGATCATACCTGCCTGGGCTACAAGATTGGACAGCTCCTCCATGTCTCTTTTCATGTGGTCCAGGGAGGTACATCTCAGGTCATTCACACCAACATGGACAATGACAGAGTCATATTTGAACTTATTGTGTGGTGACCTGAGTGCGTGCGTTAAGTGGTGGATTCTGGCACCTGACAGGCAGCTGACAGTAAGTTTCTCTTTGTTTAGCCTGGTGAGTGGAACATCAGTGTGCCTGACTATAGAGTCACCTATGACTAGAGTGTTGGGTATGTTGTTATGCCTTATGGGCTATGGTTGAGTGGCACACTGAGTTTGTGGGCTATGTGTCATTTGGGTTGTGTTGGCGGGGGGAGGTTGTTTGCGTTTCTGCTTTGGAGGTCCCTGTTGCTTGGGTAGATTTTTATTGAGAGCCTCCGCGAATGTAGGTGTGTGTTTTGTGTTTCTATGTGTGTGTTTTGGTGGTGTAGGTTTTGAGGGATTATGTGATGAGTGTGGTGTGGTGCAAGTGTTTACCTTCTCCTCTTGACTGTCTAGTCCAGTCTTGGGTGAAGAGAGCTTTGCTTCCAGTTTGGCTATATAAGTACATCTCTCACAGATTGTAGTGTTGGGTGGTAGGAGGAGAGGGTTGTCTGTGTACATAAGGCAATTGCTACATTGCCCCAAGATGCTGCATTCCACTCCCAGATATGCGCAGAATTAGTCCAAAATGATACAAAAATCACTGAACCCACAGACATTGCCAACATACTGGCAGACAGGTTCAGTGCAAACTTCACCCCCCTCCCCCCCCCAAAAGGAGAGATAACTATCCCAGTGGAGTGTAGCCTCCCAGACATCTCAAATGCGCAGGTGAAAGCTGCTCTCTCTAAAGCTAAAAACACAGCATCAATGGGACCGGATGGTGTCCCCGGCTGTGTGCTACACGAACTCAATGAGGAACTAAACCCGCATATAAGGCAGCTGTTTAATCTTAGCCTTACCACAGGATATGTGCCCAAGGAGTGGCGTACAGCAACTGTGGTCCCACTCCACAAAGGCGGTACCTCTACGGACCCTGGTAATTACCGCCCCATAAGCTTAACAAGCCTGGTCTGCAAAGCTATGGAGAGGATCATAATGGAACTCATAAACAAAGACATAGGGGACTTGCAGACATTGGACCCGACCCAGTTTGGCTTTGTCAAGGGCAGATCATGCCTTTTGAACTTGGTCGACTTCTTCGAAACAGTCACCAAAGCCATTAATGAGGGAAAGGCAGTCCATACAGCCTACCTTGACCTTGCAAAAGCTTTCGACACAATACCCCACTCGGGTATTATAGAGAAACTTACCAGCTTAAATGTAAACCCATATGTCACAAGATGGGTTGCAAACTGGCTAAAGGACAGAACCCACAGGGTTAGAGTTGCTGGCGCCATGTCAGACTCCAAGCCGGTCACAAGTGGTGTCCCACAGGGCTCAGTCCTTGGCCCCCTGTTGTTCGGCATCTACTTCTCAGAAGTACAGGCAAACATAGGAGGACTATGGCTGACAAAGTTTGCAGATGACTGCAAACTGGGCCATAGTGGAAAGTACATCAGACACAGATATCCTTCAGAGGGGTCTCACGGAAACTGATAACTGGTGCCAGAGCCATGGCCTGAAGTTAAATGCCAAAAAATGTATAGTCATACCCTTCGGGAAAAACAAGGTAACCCCAAGCTACCATATAGGTGGCAATCCATTAAGCACAGAAGAGGTTATCATGGACCTGGGGACCCAGGTTGACAGTGGCCTTTCTTTTGACACTCACATTGCTAAAGTGGTTAGAAAGACCTTCTACATTGCCCACCTGATCATGAAGGGATTCACATCCAGATCAAGTGAGGTCATTGTTCCCCTGTACTCTTCACTTATCAGACCAATGATCGAGTACAATGCCCCATTCGGGATGTATCTCACCCTACACCTGCAGCAATTGGAGAGACCCCAAAAGTTCCTCACCAAAAGGATAAAGGGACTCTAAAATCTGTCATATGCTGCCAGACTGAAGAAACTCCAGCTCTATTCAGTCGCATACCGCCTGCTCAGAGGTGACCTGTGCCTGACATACAAGGCCATGTCCAACCCAGAATTAATGGACATGCTCCACCTCAAAAAATCCAAATCTACCAGATCCACTAGAGCAAGCGACTTAAACCT
Organism: Protopterus annectens; assembly: GCF_019279795.1. Lineage (NCBI taxonomy): Eukaryota > Metazoa > Chordata > Ceratodontiformes > Protopteridae > Protopterus > Protopterus annectens. Next base: position 1,363,966,422 of record NC_056728.1, read on the forward strand.
TAGCACGGATATAAATAGGACATGCTGGAGGGATAGATTTGTCACCCAGAGACTCCCTATGCTGTGGAATAAAATCCCGGTCCATGTGAGGCAGAGCACCTCGCTGGCTCTGTTCAAGAGAAATCTTGACCGGTGGATGGGAGATCGTAGGTTTACCCTGTGAATCATCTCTGTGTCACTGCTGGACAGAGGCACAACAAACTAATGGGCACAGTATTTTTTAACATAAGGGGTGGCGTAAGCCACAAAACTTTGGGCTAGGCTTATAAATGCCTTAGGGCAGATAGCCTAGTATAAACCTATAAACCTATGAACCTATGCCCAGATTCATCAGGTAGACAGGAGAAAACACCGGGAGCCGACCCTTAGACATGTCTGGATAGCTACTTATTTATTAAGTACTAAAAACTGTTTTCCTCTAGACAAGTGAGGAAAGTTGAGTGCTGTTGTAATTTTTAGTTTGTTTAGTGCTTACAATGAGTTCTGAAAAAGTGCTGAGCTCAAAGAAACAGATTTGAGTGCTGAAACCAGAAAACTGACTAGTTCTAATAAACAAAATTAAGCTAGAAGGCTTCCCTCCAACACAGAAAAGCTTGGGGACTCAGAACCTTACAAACAGTCCTGGATACAGCAAATCTGTATCTGGACTAGACAACTTACAGGAAAGACAGTAAACAAGCTTAGAAAAAAAATTTTTTTGGAAAGTGGAAAGGAGGAACAGAAACTAAGTGGGTTAGCCTTCTCAAATGTTCTCCCTGGATTAGGTAGAATGAGGTAATGATGGATTAAGTAGAATGAGGTAATGACACTAGACAGGGAGGAGTGTCCCAGATCAAATTTACAGAAGGGGCGGGCAACTGCAAAGCCACCAAGTATAAAAGCAGGATACCAACAGGGAGGGAGGCTGGGAAACAACAAACAAACCCAACCAGATGCTTAACAATTGTAGAAAAATTGTAGTTAATACCTCACACCTCAAACTAGCTAGAAATGTATATGCAGACAATAAAAGTGCTATAAATAACTTGTAAAAATAAGCAAGAAAACAGTATACTTAATGTTATATATCACAGATCAGCTTCCTTCCTCTGAGTAGCTCAATGTGAACATTCTTGTCTTTTCTGACAGCCATGGTAAGTCTTGAACATACAATATTTTCACCTGATCTCGGAAACCTTAATCGTTAGGTCATGGGGTCAACCAAACGTTGCTGGGGCATGTGCTGCAACTTCACAAACTTTGATCTCTCAGTCACATCAGCTTGTAGAAAGTAAAGTCGGGGAAGGGTAGAATCAGGGAAATAGAAGGGAGTTAATGATCAGCAAATTACATGTTGACCAATAGTAGGCTAGAGTTTTTTGCAAGCTATAACTTAAATGGGACTGAAACACACTCAAAGTAAAGTAAACAAGAAACAGCAATAGTTATTTTGAGCACAATGTCTATAAATGGAACTGTAAAAACTACTGAAACAGTTCAAACCCTTACTGATTTATTTTGTTAACTTCTGCATATCTCATAATCTCACTTGTAAATAACATTTTACAACTTTTCTCACTTTAATACCTATGAAACTTAACAAAACAGTCAGAAAATATATCTCTGACCAACTGAAACTGAAGGGTTTAGCATATTTAATGGTTCTTGCAAATGATCTGTAGCTTGCATTTACCAATATTTTCTCAAAACTGTCCCTGTAAAATTATCCTTTCTAATCAATAAATGCCGCATACAGCTTTCCAGCCATCCTCACTTCTTTCTAAGATTCAGTATATACTTTCATGGAGGGGGGCTAAGGAATGCAAACTTAATCAATTAATGAACCAGGTATATGTGCTGGGGGTAACATAGTAATTGGATATTGGAAACTTCTTCCAGAGTATGTCATCAACAGGCCATAATGCTTCTCCCCTTATGTCCTCCTGTCTCTGATTATCATCTGAGAAATTTTGAATAGCAGGGATCGGTTCCTCTTTTTCGCTTCATAATTATCAGCTCAGAGGTTTTGGATAGCAGGGATCAGTTTTTTTTTTTTTTTAGTATCACTTAGTAATTAATCTTCTCTTTAAACACAGCATGATAACTCTCAGCATTAGCAAAGCCACTCTTTTACCAGAGAAGGACTGTCTCAGATTTTTCTTTACTCAGCATTTAACCCCGTTTTTGACATCAGCCTCTGCCAAAAAAACTGTTTTCTATGTTTTCATTGACCGAACTACTAAATACAGTGAAGTCTGACTTCACTTTCCTGTTATAAAATATGAAATGTCAGTGCAACATACTAAGCTCGATCTTGTCGGTGCATTGGCATTTCATATTTTATAACAGGCAAGTCACCCAGATACTCACATATTCTGGCTTGCTATACAATTCCAAAATACAGGAAAGAAAACAAGTAGGAAAAACTGTAATGAGTTAAGATACAACAGCCTACAAATCAATATTAATCTGACATACGGATGCGCAGATAATCAAACAGGGTGCCCAAGGGATAGGTAACTTCTCAAAACATTTCTTGAGAAAGTGAACCAAATTGTAACTAAATATTTGCATAAATAATATTTACAGCAGCTTAAATAAATGACAATCATGTAACAAACAATGATTATTATTTGTAATGATTAGTTTGGTTTTATGAGTAAGGTTAATGAGAAATGCATTGCTGTAAAAAAGGGATTTAAGCAAAAAAAGAGAAAAAAAAGAAGATAAAAAAAGTTTTCAGAAAACAAGTCCAAAAAGATTATCACAGTAAGAAAACTATTATCCTCATAGTTTTGAAAAGTAAGTTCATGTTGTTCTCTATATCCAAAAACAAAAAAGTAAGCCTGGGCTGATCTTTGAAAATGCTGGCCATTATCAGGAGTTAATTACATTACCCAGATTAAGTTCTTCATGACTATTTATTTACTTTGTGTTACATTTTTTCTTAACATAGTACTTTGGTGGTAATGCCATAGGAACACATTTCTTTGGGAGGCTTGGAAAAAAGCTGAATAAGTAAACCATGAATAAAATAGACTAAAACATGGTCCCACAAGTTGTGTATATAGAGCAGCAGCAGTGCACAAATTAAAAATAACGCATGCAGGACAGAGATACAGTTCTGATACCATGCACTGCAGTTCTGTGCAGCAGCAGAGCTGAGCCACAATCCTACGGTAATGAAGAATCTGCTTTGCTTCTCCTAAATTTGAGGCTGAAATAATGGGCAAAATCTCCTTTTCAATATCCTGCTTTCCGCGGTGGTGCAGCGGTTAGTGTTGTCGCCTCACAGCAAGAGGTTCTCCCGTTTAATTCTCGGCTGGAGCGCCTTGTGTGTGGAGTCTGCATGTTCTCCCCGCTGTCGAGTGATGTTAAAGACATGCAGGTAGGTGCGAGTATGAATGGGTGTCCCTTCTCTGAAGGCTGAGCATCGGGCTGGCAACTCGGCACCGTAAAAAATCCACTGCCAATCATTAGCGGACCGGAGTTCAGCTGTGGCAACCCCTAACTGGGAAAAGCCGAATGACATTACTAATATTCTGCTTTCCTAGGGAGGTTAAGAAGTGTGTTCCATCTACAACTGGCACACATCCTCCTGCCCCCTTTTTAAATATGGGAACCACCACCACGGTTTGTTGTAGAGGTACTTTCCAACCTTTTCATACAGCACTGAAAAGGTACTTTAACCATAACACTCAAGAAATGTTCGTCAACTACATTTCCAGTGAGATTTCACCCACTCATCTACCCCTGCCACAATAAAACTGTTTGTCACAATGACCTTAATATATTCACAGTATATACAATATGTATAGTACCGTACAGGTTAATCAACAGTTTCACACTACTGAGACAAAGGACACTTTAAGAAGTCTGTTGTTTAATAGTTAATGGAAGTAAGGTCTGGGAATTAAGCAAATGCATGTCTGAATGTAAGTTAGGTAGTAGTAAAATTGTACAGTCATTAAGGGGTGTACAGGTACAGCTCCATGACATTTGTAAATATTCTTTTAGATTAATTTTGAAGGAGTCAATTAATTGACAAACAGCTTCACTGTGGCAGGGGTAGATGAGTGGGTGAAATCTCACTGGAAATGTTGTAGTCAACAAACATTTCTTGAGTGTTATGGTTAAAGTACCTTTTCAGTGGTGTATGAAAAGGTTGGAAAGCACCTCTACAGCAATTGTAGTGGGGGTAGTGTTCTAAACTTTAGCTATGCAGTTTGAATATAAGATGTCTCCCGTAACATTGTTGGATTTTTGGGCAGTTGAGAGTAGTTGTCATTAGACCAAAGTGATCTAATAGGTAAGTGGATTAAATATCATAGGCGATGAAATCTCTCTGGTTAATAAAGGATGTTTATGGGTTGTGATTGGCTGAGAATAGGTAAGTTTATCACCCATTTCAAGCACTTGTAGCTGCTTGACAGCTACACAATGATGGCTACTGTGTAAGTTAGAGGCACATTTAGCAACTTTATTGTAAGATTGTTGCAACTTGGATTTTATGCCATTTTGTAAGTTGGTCAGTATAGGCGAAGTCTACATAAGGGTTTGGAGAAGCTATATTGCTATTTTTTGAGGTTTCATTCAGGTGTTTAGCTCTGTATAGTAAGTCAAATTTTTAGTGTACATTACATTTCATATTATCATCTATTGTCACTCCTCGTAGTTTAGTATGACAGAGTACTTCAATTTGAGTACCATTTAGAGAGGGGACAGAGAAACAAGGCTTGTTTGCAATATGATTTTTTAGGGTAAAAAGGAGAAGTTATGCTTTTTTTGGGGGGGGTCATTAGAAGTTGGGAGTCTGTTAACCAGGACTTGATGGATGTAAAAGATTCATGGGTCTTGCTGGAGATTTTAAAGATGTTTGATGCATAGATTAGTGCTGAATCATCTGCGTATTGTAAAAGTGTACTATGGTTAGATGCTTTATGCAGGTTGTTATACAAATAATAAGGGTCCTAGGATTGAGCCTTGGGGGTTGTAGATTGCTATTGAGAGAAAAGAGGAATATATATTTAACCATTTTACAGCCTGTAGCCTGTTTGATAAGCAGCTATGAAATTAGTCACTTGTGGTACTGACAACGTTAGTGGCTGACATTTTCTGAAGAAGTTTATCGTGAGGAACCATATCAATGGCTTTTGATAGATCTATGAAGAGAGAATATACAGTCTGGTCATTGTTTCTTTCTATACTAATTTTATTAACAAAATTAAATCAAAATGTAATTGTGCTATGATGAGACTGAAATACATGCTGGGAAGGTAAAATGAAGTTATTTTCAGTTGGGTACTTTAGGAGATGAGACTGAACACATTTCTCATGAATTTTTTATAGAAAGGGCAAGATTGCTGTGGGTTTAAAATTGAAGTAGTCAGTACCATTTTTAAATTTGTGCAAGGATAGAACAGATGTTTTTTTTCCATATTGAAGGTACATGATGTTCTTTAACTGACCTATTTATTAGGCTAGAAACTCAGAAAAGCTTCCACCTAGCTATTGATTTGATTCAGTCTTTAGGAATTCTGCTGGTATGTTTTCATAGCTAGAGGGTTTAACCTTTTGAAAAAGTTTCTTTATTGAGGATGTGGAAATAGGTTGTCGAGACAACACAGGTGTATTAGTATTAGTATTAGTATTAGTATTAGTATCAATATTAGTGTTAGCATTAATACTTGTATTAGTGTTAGCATTAGTATTAGCATTAGTACTTGTATTAGTATTAGTATTAGCATTTGTATTAGTATTAGCATTAGTACTTGTATTAGTATTTGTATTAGCATTAGCATTTGTATTAGTATTAGTATTAGCATTAGTACTTGTATTAGTATTAGCATTAGCATTTGTATTAGTTTTGTATTAGCATTAGTATTAGCTTGTAGGTGTCAAGCTGTGGTGCTGTTAGGCTTTTTAATTAGAGATGTGGCACTTACAATGAACTGTGAACTGAAGTTTTTTTTTTTTTTTTTTTTGCTATAGTCAAGAGAAGGTTATTTGGGTCAGGGCTTGGTTGAGTAGACATCCTCGGATTAAGTCATTTGTTTATGAAGCTCAGAATGTCTCATGGTTATACAGGTTAGACTTCTGAAGATTTGAGTAAAAACTTTTTATCAATTCTAGCTTTTTTGTTTTACTAAATTCTGAGATATTTGTAGGTTTGGAAGTTTTGCTGGGTTTTGAGGTGAGTCCATAGGGTCTAAGATTTGCCATATTTTTTCATAAGTTGTTTGGTGTCCTTAGTTAGCCATGGGGCTGAGGTGAATTTTATTCTTTTTTAGGGGCATGATCATTTAGTATGTTTAGGAATGAGGTGTTAAATTATAAGTTAGCCATGGGGCTGGGGTGAATTTTATTCTTTTGTTAGGGGCATGATCATTTAGTATGTTTAGGAATGAGGTGTTAAATTATAAGTTAGCCATGGGGCTGGGGTGAATTTTATTCTTTTTTAGGGGCATGATCATTTAGTATGTTTAGGAATGAGGTGTTAAATTATATAGTGTCTTTTTGAAATTGTAAGCATTTTAAGACTGGCTAGTTTATTGAGTTGAGGTTGGTTATAAATCTGGCCTGATTAAAGTTAGATTGGTTATAAATAAGACTGTAGTGATGTTGTTCAGGCCTATTTGAAGATAGTCTGAGTGCATATGTAGGGAGGTGGTTGCTAAGTGTGACAGGCAGTGTATTTGTACTTGTGATTTTGGTTGAATTGGTAGTTAAGAATCCAGCCTAGAGTGGATACTCTGTTTGAGGGTTTATTGCATCTAGTAGGAGTATTTGTTACTTGTTGAAACCATGAATATTTATGCTCTTAGTGGGGGTTTTGCATGAGATCGATTGCTACTCTGTGTTCATGTCACTTAATATGATAGTCTTATGGGGATATTTCTAAATATGTAGGAAATTATTTCTTTGGTGATACTAATATTCTCACTTGAAGGGATTTAAAATGCTATTACACATTCGCTTTTACTTTTATTTACTTTTAGGAAAGTGATGAGTACCTTAGATGTGCTGAATTTTGGGATATGGTGGGAGAAGAGGGGGAGCTCCTATATATTGAGGTAGATTATTTCTGTTTACCTGCTTTTTTAGATATTCTATCATCTCTAATTATGTTAAAGTCAGGTGCCAGGATTTCAGTCTTTAATGTGTGGCTTTAACAACTATATGAATGTGTGGAAAGTCGAGTTTAATTCAGTTATATAATTCAGTGATTTTCTTTCAGGAACTTCCAAGGTCTATATTTAGGAATTGTTGGCTATTTGATTTTTTGGTTTAAATTATTATGTTTGTAATGTTTGTTATAATCCTCAGTTTGTGAATCAATAGTGTGTGCGCCTGGATTTGTTTTGATGTCAGGAAGTGTGTTGTTGTTTATTGGGCATGGGTTTGGATGGATGCACCACTGATGGGGAAAGTTCTTGGGTACAATGTCTGGGGTTCTAGGAATTTAAATTTCATTTTCTATTTTGTTACTAATTTGAGTTGGGTCTTAGTTGACTTGTAGCAGGTGAGCTTAAGAAGTAAAATGGGTGAATGTTATAGAGATCTGTGGTTATGATGGTATAGTTAGTAAAATGAGCTTATTGAGATAAAGTAGTGGTTATTTTATGAGTATATGTGAAGTGTAGCTGTGTGTAAAAGTTAGTAGTTTGACAAGTATAATAAAAATGTCTGATTGAGAAATATGGGTTAGAAATGAGTGCATATTTGATTTGTGCTGCAGTAGGGATTAGGAGTCTATTACAAGTACTTGTGTACTCTTAACTCATTACATACTTCCCTGCTGCCACTCACTTATTTTGGCAAGTGCTCTAACTGTCACTAACTTGATCCCCATGAAGTAGCAATAAACAAGAGCATGTCAGTCCATCAAAGGTGATTTCAGTGAATACAAAGAAACCAAACCCAGTTTGTCAAAACTACCCCTGACAAAAGTGGAGCTTGCCTTTTTCTCCACTGTTGTGAGACCTTGGAGTTGGTATATATATATATATATATATGGGGATGGGGAGGTATGCCCTCACATGGGACGTGCAGTCCAACATCCCCCCTGCAAAAAAAAAAAAAAAGAAAAATGTTTCAATGTTCACTGAAGGAGATTCATCAAAACTGCCTTCAATGGACTTACATGAATCCCAATAAGCTAACTATCCATCCCAGAACCCTGACTCTAAGCCTAAAAACTTCCATCCAGTCACTAAACCTAAACCTAAACTCTCACTTCTTAAAACTAAAAAAAAACCTCCCTACCCTAACCTTCTGATCACTCCATAAAACTAAAATCTTCCTTCCTAACCATAATCTTCCAATCTCTCCCTAAACCCAAAATCTTCTTCTCCTCACTAACCTTAACCATCAAATACCTTCCAATAGCTCCCTCAACCTAAACTCTTCCTCCCTAAATGTAAACTCTGCCTCCCTAAACCTAACCTTTGCCTCCCTTTTTCCCTCCCCAGCTTACCTTGTCTGCAAGCACTTCCACACTTTGTACCCTAAGACACAAGCATTTAGCATGTGCAAGCTGATGGCTGAGCTCGTATTTGAGTTCAAGCATGAGCTGCAGCAGGGTGCACGGCCAATAGCACAGTCAAGTCCCTGACTTTGTAGAATTTGTCTTCAAGTGCTTGGGACTTGACCAGTTGTAAGGAACCCAGGGATTAGTGATGCAAATTATGCTGACTGTTAAGTCTAAGGTGTTAGTAAGGTTTGAATTTGGAAAAATGTAATTTGAGGTGGGACTCTTGTCTGGCTATGGTATGTGATGAGAAACAAGTAATAGGAATGTGTCATTGCTTCTTATTGGTGGGCCATGTATGTCAGGAGGGAATTATAATGAATTCTTATTGGTTGAATAGAAAGGGGCATATACTGTGTTACTATAAAGCTGGAGTAATGGAGTGGGTGGGATCAGGGAGTACGGTAGGATAGCGGAGCAGGGCTATTCCACTATAACTGCAGTGGTAAACACAGTAAAAAAATCTGTGAGAGAGCAGTATGTTACAGTTAGTGGAGGGAGGTAAGTAGTTGCAAAACATAAATATATTGGTCAGAATATAATAATGGTAACTAAGAAACAGAGAAATGCTTCACAGGCTTCAAGGGATTTTTGTTTCACACTGGTGTTTTTTTTCTATTGACTCTGTTCTTCATCTTCTTCTTCTTCTCCTTCTTCTTCTTCTTTTTTTGCTGCTCCCATTAGGGGTCATCACAGCGGATCATCTGTTTCCATTTCTTCCTGTCCTCTGCATCTTGGCTCTGTCACACCAACCACCTGCATGTCCCCTTTCACCACATCCATGAACCTTATCTTAGGCCTTCCTCTTTTCCTGTTACCTGGTAGCTTCATCCTTAGCATCTTTTTCCCAATATACTCTGCATCTCTCCTCAGCACATGTTCAAACCAACGTAATCTTGCCTCTCTGGCTTTGTCTTCAAACCTTCCAACCTGGGCTGACCCTCTTATATACTTATTCCTAATCCTGTCCATCCTCGTCACACTCGGTGCAAATCTTAACATCTTTAACTCTGCCACATCCAGCTCTGACTCCTGCCTTTTTGTCAATGCCACTGTCTCCCACCCATATAACACAGCTGGTCTCACTACCCTCTTGTAGACCTTCCCTTTCACTCTTACTGGTACTCGTCTGTCACAAATTACAAAATCCATCCACTCCATCCTGTCTGTACTCTCTTCTTCACCTCTCCTCCACACTCACCATTACTCTGAATGGTTGATCCCAAGTATTTAAACTCATCCACCTTCGCCACCTCTACTCCCCGCATCCTCACCATTCCTCTATCCTCCCTCTCATCAAAGTTTGTTATTTATCTAATTGTATGTCAGTCTTGCAAACCATTCTATGTGGGTCATACTAGTAGGGAGCTGTTTAAGAGAATGTATGAACATAAAAGAGCTGTGGAGACTGGCAATGAAACTAATGCTTTAGGTAAACATTATAAAATGGGGGGGGCTGTAAAATTGATTTTAATTTTTTGGTTTTGGGAAATATTGTTGATTATGAGATTAAGTTGAATGCTGATGATGAGTTGGGATGGTTGGAATACACATGGCAGGTTAAGTTGAATGCCTGTTATCCCCCTGGTCTAAATAACAGAGAAGATTTTGTAGCCTATTTGACAAAGAAAGGGTTAAGACATTGAATTTGAATGTCATGTGATGAAAACTTTTAGTATTTAATGAATGGAGTGTAATGTTTCAATTCAGTCTGAAGAAGTCTTATGTATGAAAAGACAAAAGCGCTTACTGGATTTTTTCATTAAATCACAGTTTGGTTTATCACCGAGTTTTATTTTTTAGTTTATCAGTTATTTGGTTTATACGTTTTAAGTGAAAATTAAGTTAGTTGGATGCACTATTCTTTCTTTGTTTTTTTTTTTTGTTTGGTTTTTGTTTTTGTTTTTTGTTTACTTCCTAAGATAGGGCATAATTCAGGAGCTTATTGGGATTTCTTGTATTTTGCTAATTTCTGTTACTAAATGTGTTCTCATCCTTGAACAAAAATTAAGTAAGTGGGTGAACAGCAAGTCACTGGAGGGATTAGAACCTAGAAAGACACAATGGCTGCTGTGACAGAAAGAGCAAAGCTCTTGATTGACACACTGGTCAATGAATTCCTACAATTTACAGATTACTGTCCAAATTTGTCAGAAACTCATTATTTGCTCTTTGAAGACCTCGTCACATCCCCAAATGAAGAATTCCAATATTTGCAATATATGGCTCCTTCCTTCAAACTGGGGGTCAGATCTTGAAGTTGGCAGCATCTTCATGGAAAAGTCTACTGCTCTCTTCTGGGAACATGAATAATTTGAAACCATTCAGAAAGGAATATTTACCCCTCCCCCTAAAAAATACAAGTGTAATTTTGAGCTATGTTAACCGGGGACTAAACACAACAGCTGTATCACCTGGTTTAATTTCTACTGTTAAATAGTGCTATGAAGTACCAAGCTAATGTAAGCATTGCCTAATTATTGGATGAATGTTTACTCTTAATCATTTCTGCTCAGCTACCGTTATCAAATTTCCATGTTTAATGCATAACTGCCTTGTGTCTGTGCCATGTCACTCCTTGGACCATTATATCTGTCTTCCTAAGAAATATAGACACTATTATCTTCTGCAAAACAACTGCAATAACTACAGAAAATTTTAATTATTTGAGCTCCTTCCTTAAAAAAACTCAAGGGTCTCTGAGCACAATAGGGGGTGCATTTTATAGTATACATGTAAACCTATTAAAAGGTATTAAAACTTTTTGTTTTTTTTTAACCTACAATGCACAGTTTCTTTCAGTATATCATGGTTTCATGCATATCCATATATCATGGTCTTTTATAAAAAAAATTATTTATTTACTTTTTGCAACACAATTTTTTATCAAACAATATTGTACTATCAGTGTCATATTTTTTATATCAATTTGTAAGAAATTTAGAGCAACTGCAAAATTAAAGCAAAAAAGAAGAAAAAGAGAAAAAGAAAATCTGATTGTCTCTGGCTAAGCCAGGGAGAAGGCGTGCCAGGATAAGTTTTATTTTTGCAGTAAATACCCCTGCAATATGTAACACAGTAAATGACTAACCATCTAAAAACACAAAAATATGTAGTATACTTGTTTATGACAGAGGTCTCATTAATATTATAAATCAAAAGGATGTATTTATCCACAAATGGTGAATATTTAAGCAAAATGCATGTCTGCAATACAGGGATACTACACAGGGATACAACACCTACAGGTTTTGTTCATTTGTTATTTTAGGCTGCCCACTGAAGCCAAAGATAGTTTTAAATCCTTCTTTAGATATGCTAGAAAACTAAAAATAATAACCTAACAATAACCTACACTGCTCTGAACTTATTCATAATGATGCCTCCTTTTCTCACACAATAGACATTGCCAACATCCTTGCAAACAAGTTTAGTGCCAACTTCATCCCTGAGACTTCTCTTTATCCCCAGTGAAATATCTGGATCCCCTACTCCACCAATTATCTCTAAAGATAATTTACTAAAAGTGCTAACCACAACCAACGATACTTCCTCCCATGGACCTGGTAATATTCCTAGCCGCTTAATTAATTCTGTTAAACATGCCTTTGCAGACACACTCCTTATACTGTTTACGTTTAGCTACTGGTTTACCCCTGATTAGTGGTGCACTGCACCAGTGATCCTGCTTTATAAGGCTTGACCTTGATCAGGCATTCAACATGATTTCATCATAACTGTATAATTCACAAATTAAAACCATTAAAAATCATTCCATACATAACAACATGGCAAAATGCTAGCCTGGTGAAATAATGCATCATGTTGAGTTAAAAGGACTTACCTGTCTATCCCAATTGGGGGGTGCCAGTGGTGAAACCTAGAGCTTTGTACCTGAGCCTATTCTTATTTTGGACTATTTCCATGATATAAAAAGGAAATTGGCTATGGAGCTATGAATGCACAAATTTTTTGATGATGGTAAACAAGATAACATAATTTCTTCAAGATAGTCTACAAAATATCCATACGGTCCAGAAGTAATTACTTCACTTTAAGTCAGTGAATGTAGCATCATGAGACTTAGCAAAATGATATACATTATGATTACAAAATTAATGGTCAGAGCACAAAAACAATACCATCACTAAAGATCTTGGGACAATGGTAGGTGACAATTTTAACTTTAAACAGTTGTACTAGCCAGAGTCTGAAAAGCATATTCTGTAATCCATATAGTTTTAAAGAACATGTCTAGTCACTACTGGGGAGGGGAAATCATTATACTATTGTATATCTCGGTGATTCAACCCATTAATAAACACATTACTGTGTGTTTTAGTGTTCAAATAAGCAACATGTGAAAGGACTTAAATAGTACAATATTCCTTACTAGAATATCACAGGACTGGAACAGTTTAACTTATCAGGAAAAGTATCAGGACGTCATTATATTATATTTTTACAGGTTACTTAGATGAGATCTCTGTCTGGTCTGTAAGTTAAAGTTTGATCTACTTGTATTTGGAAATCTATACCTAGAATACAGTGCTGAAAGGCTAATATTAGACTTAGAAAATTATTAAAATAAATATCAGTAATATAAAAAATATCATACACTACACCAAATGTATAGGAAGTATGGTGCAGTTGAAATGTAAACTTCACATTCTAGATCCGGTTAAAGGCAAGATATGAAGAAGGGTTTAGCATTTAATCAGTTTTATAGAAGCTGTGGTAGAAAGACTCATTTTGCAATAGTGTATAAAAGAAAACATAGATTTTTGAAGAATTTGCATGTTATGAGAAAAACAATCAATCAATCAATCAAGAGCTGGCACGGTAACATCAGAAACTGGAGAAGCAGTAAATAAAAATAATCCATCATAATGGTAAGATAAGGTCAGAATTAACAAATAATAAGTTGAATTTCAATTTCATATAGGTATGAAAATATAACATTTGACAAGAAATTGTGTTTAATAATTGTAAAGCATTAAGACCTGTGGCACTGAAATGACAGCAGTACATACAGTTTTGACTTAGTCAGAATGCCAAAAAATGTTGCTGGGTCAGAAGCTACTGCCATATGAATACAAGCTCAGAAAGCATAAAATCACCTTTCAGACAGTAGCATTGGGGCACAAAAGCAATTAATCTACTATTTTTGGTTACATAGCTTCAGAAAAGTTGTACATGGTGAAATATATTCACAGTGTACAAGAATGGTACATACAGTTATGTACAGGAGCAATCACAATGTTTATAGACCCTCTAATATATTATACAACTCCACAGTAAGTAAATCTTACATGGTTATTCCAAAAATGAACTAGTTCATTAAATAGAATGATAATATAAAAAAAATTAAAAAATGCTGAACCAATGTAGGTTTTGCTAACTTCATCAAACACCCCACCCCAAAAACGCACCAATACAAATGCCAGAGATGGAAGATGAAAAGCATTAATGAGATTTTTGGGAGTGATGCAGTATCTTACATAATTTAAACATAATGAGTGTAAGATAACTATGCCTCTTAAAAGATTTTGGAGCAAGATGTATCCTCAGAATGAAACAATGAACAGGAACAGATTTTTGAAATGTTTAAGAAACTAGTAACAGAAGCATACATAATTTTGTTATCTAGTAAGTTCTGTGGTACAGGTAGATGCCACTTAGAATGTTATAGGAGCCATGTCCTTACATGAAAATAGACTATGGCCAGGATTCAGAAACAGGCATAATCACAAGTGGTAAGCCTGTGACAAAGACCTCATTATCAGCTAATTTGCATGTTTCTGAATCACATTGTGATAACCACAAGTGCTAATCTGGAGTTTGCTATGGTAATCAACTCCAGTATCCGTGCATTGTATTGGCACAGACACACCTTCATTCCTTTTGCCCCCACACATATACATGCATCCAAATATACACAGACACACTAGGACATCCATAATTTTGCCTCTTGCATTAACCATATCTCTGACATGAATGAATGCAGTTAATCAATAATGCCAGACATCAGAGTTTCCTTCTTTGTATGCTGCATGTTCAGCTTCTTGCTACAAAATTTGTTGTTCTATAACCTTCTATATGATTTAAATTATTATTGAAAAAGTTTTCTCTGTGTTTAGTGTTTCCTCTCATACTACATCCCTGCTTGTTAATCAGGAGGAGTTGAGAGGTACAGAAGCACCCCACTCACACTCACACTCATATACACATGCACACGCACACACACACACACACACACACACACACACACACACACACACACACACACACACACACACACACACACACACACACATAATCTCCATACAGGAAACACCCCCTCAAATGACTGAACTCATGCACACACACTCTCACCTATTACATGCAAACACACAAACACACACACACACACACACACACACACACACACACACACACACACACACACACACACACACACACACACACACACACACACACACAAACACACGCACACACACACACACACACACACACACACACACAAACACACATCCATAACCTACACTACCTATGCCCTAAGTAACTCCCTACTTCGACCAGTCAGACAGACACACACAAATACATGCATCCTCGCACACATGCGTGCGGGCGTGCACACAGTCTTGCTCACCAGACACCAGACACCACTTGTGTCTCTGCATACACTCACACGTGTAGTCACACAACTTACTTGCATGTTTCTGAATCACTTTGTGATTATCACAAGTGCTAATATGGACTTTCCCTATCAGATAAACTTCCTGGCAATTACTTCCAACATGAATTCACCCATTGAAAATAATGGACAAACAAGAGCTTTTGGCTAAGTTTAATGTAGCTGGCAGTAATTTCTATGTAGCTGAGTGGTTATATGTATTACTTATCTACATAAATCATCTACTACAGGCATTTCCAGAGGAGGGCACATAACTCATCATATACCCATAATTCATCACATGCCCCTCCTCCAGAATTCCTCATTTCCAGTTGTGGTATGGAAGACAGACAGCCCTTCACTTAGCTGTTGCAGCTCTTTCAGGTAAGCATTGCAGTATGTCTGTCTCTGAATCACAAAAAGCTATCAGTGATAAAGAAGGCTTACCAGTGGCAGTAATATTTCTGAATCCAGGGTATGTGTCTGTGGGTTAAGAGGATTAACAGAGGTTCAGATATAAAAAGAATTGTTAGCAATAATTTAAGGTTGCAGGAAATTGCGTAAATATATATTTATGGAAATAGTACATGAAAGAACAAATCATAATCCATTACAAAGCATAATCTAAAAGTATTTGTGCATGGTGCTTCTTAAGAGAGCAGAAGATGTTGATTAATTTTTAAAGGTGTAGCTTGAATGTGAAATAAAGACCAAGAAAAAAAAAAAAAATATATATATATATATATATATATATATATATATATATATATACAGCATATATGTTTAAAGCACATTTAACAAAGCAGAATGAACAGTTCCAGAGAAAAACATAGCAGTGCTTTCCCTGATTCCAAAGATGCCTATGACAGAGGAAAAAGTGAAACAATTTCAGAGATGTACTGCCACTTATTTGGAAATGCAGTTGCTGGAAGAATTGGCAAGACGATGTTGACCAGAGCAAAACATCTTCTCTTAGAATGGAAATCCAATACTACTTTTTCACAGAGGAAGTACATTAATTCCAAGGCTTATTGTTCAAAATTGACAAAATGTTTATATATAATGACTTAAGATAAAGGATAGTTAAAAAATATGGATTACATCCTGGTATGGTAAAGTGTGAAGAATAACCAAGATACATTGCATATCTCTGGAAACATCACCATAGAGAGAGTGATATAAAACATTGATGTATATGATTTATAACATTACAATAATCCACAAGAATAAATGCTGATTTTTCATACTACTAGGCAGACCCTGGAGACAATAGGCACAGTTATGTCTTAGTTCAAAGAAGTCATATACTTAATATGGGTTAATTATCTGTGCTGGTACACTAACGTGATTAAATTAATAGACAACACAAACAGAAGTGTAATAACTGCATTGAAGTCGATTTTCTCATGGCAAGGAATATCTGATTATTTTATGCCAAATAATGGTCTGCGATATAGTAGTATGGAATGTTAGAAATGTGAATAAGAGTCAGAATTCAGGCATGTAACTACAAGTCCAAGATGCACACAGTTTAAGAAACTGGTGGAGAGAACTATCCTTACAGTTAAAATGAGTGTTTGCAGTAGCATCAGAGCTTATCATGTTCCATTTGTGGTATTTATGAATACTGCATTGCAAAATCTCAGTTTCTCACCAGCTCGGTTACCAATATTAAGAAGATTATAGGTTCATAGGTTCATAGGTTCATAGGTTCATACTAGGCTATCTGCCCAAGGGCATTTATAAGCCTAGCCCATAGTTATGTGGCTTTCGCCACCCCTTTAGTTTGAATAAAACTATGCCTATTATTTTGCTGTGCCTCTGTCAAGCAGTGACACTGAAGTAATCCCTGGGGTATATCTGCGATCTCCCATCCATTGGTCAAGATTCCTCTTGAACAAGGCCAGCGAGGTGCTCTGCCTCACATGTACCGGGATTTTGTTCCATAGGGAGTCTCTGGGTGATGAATCTGTCCCTCCAGCACGTTCTATTAATAACCGTGTCAAGGTTTAAGTCTCCTGCCCTTGTGGTTCTGAGGGATCTAGATTTTTTGAGGTGAAGCATATTCATCAAATCTGGGTTTGACATGGCCTTATATGTCAGGCACAGGTCACCTCTGAGCAAGCAGTATGAGACTGAATAGAGCTGGAGTTCTTTCAGTCGGGCAGCATAAGACATATTTTTGAGACCCTTTATCCTTTTGGTGAGGAACTTTTGGGGCCTTTCCAGCTGCTGCAGGTGTCGGGTCAGATACATTCTGAATGGGGCATTGTACTCAATCATAGGTCTAATGAGTGATGAGTACAGGGGGACGATGATGTAGAAGGTTTTCCTAACTACTTTAGCAACATGAGTGTCAAACGAAAGGCTACTGTCAACCTGGGTCCCCAGATCTCTGATGACTTCTTCTGTGCTCAGTGGATTGCCACCTATATGGTAGTTAGGGGTAACCTTGTTTTTCCCGAAGGGTATGACTATGCATTTCTTGGCGTTTAACTTTAGGCCATGGCTCTGGCACCAGTTATCCGTTTCTGTGAGGCCCTTCTGAAGGATATCTGTGTCAGATGTGTTTTCGACTATGGCGCCCAGTTTGCAGTCATCTGCAAACTTTGTCAGCCATAACCCTCCTGTGTTTGCTTGTACATCAGAAAAGTAGATGCCGAACAAGAGTGGACCCAGGACTGAGCCCTGTGGGACACCACTTGTGACACCTGCAGCAGCTGGAAAGGCCCCAAAAGTTCCTCCAGCAACTCTGACCCTGTGGGTTCTGTCACTTAGCCAGTTTGCAACCCATCTTGTGATGTATGGGTTTACATTCAAGCTGATGAGTTTTTCGATGATACCTGAGTGGGGTATTGTGTCGAAGGCCTTTGCCAGGTCGAGGTAGGCTGTATGGACTGCCTTTCCCTCATCAATGGCCTTGGTGACTGTCTCGAAAAAGTCAACCAAGTTTAAAAGGCATGATCTGCCTTTGACAAAGCCAAACTGGGTTGGATCCAAAGTCTGCAAGTTCCCTATGTCTTTATTTATGAGTTCCATTATGATCCTCTCCATGGCTTTGCAGATAAGGCTTGTCAAGCTAATGGGATGGTAATTTCCAGGGTCGGTGGAGGCACCGCCCTTGTGAAGTGGGACCACAGTCGCCGTGCGCCACTCCTTGGGTACATATCCCGAGGTGAGGTTAAGATTAAACAGCTGTCCTAACTGCGGGTTTAATTCCTCATTGAGTTCGTGGAGCACACAGCCGGGGACACCATCCGGTCCCATGGATGCTGTGTTTTTTGCCTTGGAGAGAGCAGTTCTCACCTGGGCTTTGGAGATGTTTGGGGGGCTACAATCCTTTGGTATAGATATCTCTCGTTGTGGGGGGGGGAGAAGTTTGCACTGAACCTGTCAGCCAGTATGTTGGCAATGTGTGTAGGTTCAGTAATCTTCACATCATGTTGAACTAATTCTTTGCATATCTGGGAGTTTCCTCCTAGGTTTCTAACATAGCTAAAGAAGGCCTTATGATTGTCTTTTGAGTCCTTGGCGATTTTTCTCTCAAAATTTGCCTTGGGTGATTTTATGAGAGCTCTTAGTTTTTTACTTATAATGATCAAAGGTGTCTTACCTTTCAAGGATTTTGCTCTATCTTGTAGTAGCTTCCTCCTTTTGTTGTAGAGCTTGTTTATGGCTGGGGTCCACCAGACTGGATGCTTGCCTTTGGTACAAAGAGTCTTAGTTTTGTTTGGGATTGCCTGATCCATGCAGTCCTGTAGGTGCTGGTAGAAGGCATTTGTAAGTGATTCAGCGGTTTGAGTAATGTTTACCACTGGCTCAGGGGCCTTAAAGGAGACCACACTAAGTTTCAGAAGTGTGAAGTCGGATTTTGAGAAGTTTCTCACTGTGGTCTTTTTTTATTTCAGGTGGGGCGGGATGAGGACCTCCAGTGAGATTAGTTTATGATCTGATCTCACCAGTGAGGGGTATACTTCCGGTGTTGAACATTGTGATCCCATGTTCGTGATGATGAGATCAAGTATGTTTTCTCCTCTTGTGGGGATGGTGACTAGTTGTTCCATGGCATTTGAGTTTATGAACTCCAGGAACCTTTGGGCTAGAGTGTTTGGGCTTGAGTAGTGTTCCCAGTCTATATTAGGGCAGTTGAAGTCACCTAGTATGATGGTGTTTGGAGATACATTTATCCCCTCCAATGTTTTCAGGAAGGCCATGTGAGGTTCCTGAGTTTGAGAGGGTGGCCTGTAACATGCTACAAATTGCAGAGCAGTCTTGCCTATGGTTAATTGCACCTGGATGGTCTCCGATGCATCGTGCGTTGCCACCAACCTTGAGGTGTGGGTGTCCTTTATGAATATGGACACACCCCCTCCTTTCTTGGTGTTCTCCGGATTTTGGGGCCGGAACGCATGATATGACGTGAAACCTGATAGTGCTGGGGTGCTCTCAGGAGCCTTGAACCAGGTTTCTGTCACAGCACAGACATCGATGTTCTCCATACTGAGAAGGGCCTCGAGTGCGTGCATCTTGAGATTGAGACTTCTGGCATTGAGCAGCATTACCCTTAGTTTTTTTGCTTTTTTGTGTTCTAGGGTGGTAGGTTTAGAATTTGAGCCTTGCCTAAAAAAGGCACTATGGGGGTGGCAAGAGCCTTTGCCAATATCCGGAAGCTAGGGGTGACAAGTGCAAGCCGTCCCTTGTGAAGCAGCGTGGCTTGTCCAGCATGTCATCCCAGGCAGACAGACATTGGATCCCCTTTGAATGACACCAGAATTTAAGCCAATTATTAAAGCTGATCATCTTATCACTGTATTGTGGCATCATTCTAGGTGAAGGTAGGATACTGCTCAAAGTCAGGGTCATACCTGCCTGGGCTACATAATCAGAGAGCTCCTCAATGTCTCTTTTCATGTAGTCCAAGGAGGTACATCTCAGGTCGTTGACACCAGCGTGGACAATGACTGAGTCGTACTTGTACCTGCTGTTGAGAGACCTGAGTGCTTGCGTTATGTGGCGGATTCTAGCGCCCGACAGGCAGCTTACTGTGACTTTCTCCTTACTCAGTCTGGTGAGCGGACGTCAGTGTGTCTGACTATGGAGTCACCTATGACAAGTATGTTTGGTGTTGTATTTGGCCTTAAGGGCAGTGACTGCTTTGCACACTGATTTTGTTGTTTATGTGTTGTTTGTGTGGTGTATTGAGTTTGCAGTTGCTTGGGTGTCTGCTTTGGAGGCCTCTGCTGTTTAGGTAAATTTTTACTCAGAGCCTCCAGTATGTCTTAGTGTGTTTATGTGTTTGATTCAGTGGTGTGGTTGAGTTATGTGAGACTGGTATTGTGGTGTGTGTAGTTGCCTTCTCCTCCTGCCTGGTCTTGCCAGTCCTGAGTTGAGAGAGCTCAGCCTCCAGTCTGGCTAAATAGCTGCATCTCTCACAAGTGTTAGTGTTACGTGGGAGGAGGAGAGGGTTGTCTGTGTACATGAGGCAATTGTAACATTGTCTCAGAATTCCCAGATTCACCAACTGGGCAGGAGAGGATGCCAGCATCTGACCCTTCGACATGCTAGAAAGAATTATGAGTTGGTATGAGACAGAAAAGTAGTGGGCTTAGCAGGGAAGTGGGCACTCCTGGGGGGTTTTGCTAGTGAGAGATTTGTATAATATAGGAGTGCTTGACCTACAAAGAGAATGCTTATAAGACAAGGAATATGCTTATAAGACAAGTGCTGAGCTTTTTGAGAGGAAAAAGCTATTTGGAACAAGTGCTGCACTTTTTAGTGAAGGTGTAAACTGTTTAGGTTCCTAACAGAGCAGTTCTAAGGGAAAAATTGAAGAACAGACTTTCTGGAGCCAGAAAGAGTTTAACCTTGTTTAACCGGCTGCCCGATGCTGCTCTAGTGGCAACTCCAGCTAAAGCACGTTAAAGCGTGCTTGATAGCAGGGGCTGGAAAGAAGCAGGAATAGACCCAAACGGACAATAAAACTACAGTTTCAAACCAGTAACCACCTCTACGGGGGGGAGGGAAGCTGCTCAATGTTATTCACTGCCACTGATCAACACAGAGACCCTCCTTCAACCCAAGCAAAATGGCCTCACAGAAACCTTCAAAGAGTTCAGGAACAGCAAGCCTGTAACTGAACTTTTTAACTCTCAGAAAAGTGGGAAAAAAGCAAGATTTTTTTTTTTGTTTTGTTTTTACAGAGATAGCAGAGGTTCACAAGTAATATAAAGTTATAACAGTGCAGTAAATGACCCCACACAAGAGTGCTAGGTCAAGGACAGAAAATATGCAAGTTTTAAGAAAAAAACGATTTAAAATTAAGTGCAAACAGGAAATTCAGCAAACAGCTTTTGGTTGTGCTCTAAATACAGCTACTAATACAGAAATCAAGTTTAACAAGCCAGAAAATGCTCAAGCTAGGCAGCTATGCAGAAAAACTTAGCAAATAAACAGAGAAAAAATACTTAAAATCTCAAAAGTGGCTCCCTTCTTCTCTCAGCATTTTTTCCTCTTGGAGAGTGCTTCACCAACAGCCAACACACCTGAAAAGATGCCCAAACCACGAGGCAACTAGGTTTTAAGAGAGGAAGATGAAGGAGTTTTGGAAATTACCCCTAGTGGCCAATAAAACTACAGTTTCAAGTCAGTACCCACCTCTACGGGGGCAGGGAAGCTGCTCAATGTTATTCACTGCCACTGATCAACAGAGAGACCCTCCTTCAGCCCAAGCAAAAATGGCCTCACAGAAACTTTCAAACAGTTCAGGAACAGCAAGCCTGTAACTGAACTTTTTTAACTCTCAGAAAAGTGGGAAAAAAGCAAGATTTTTTTTTGTTTTTGTTTTTTACAGAGATAGCAGAGGTTCACAAATAATATCAAGTTATAACAGTGCAGTAAATGACCCCACACAAGAGTTAAAGCAAGTTGCTAACATATACAATTGTATTAATGTCAATGAATCAAACAAGGTCAAAGTTATGTTACAAACAGCTTAACAAAGGCAGAAATATTATGAAAAGAACCCCAGAAGACTCGTAGACTTGCAGAGAGTAAACCAGAGTGAGAATGCAGTGATAGTGATAGTGACAGGTTCAGCAACCTGAGGCTGTAGCAAATGACTGAGCAGCTGAACTGAAGTCCTGTGTGGTTCAAGGAAAAGATGATTAGCCATGCATAAAAAACAAAAGATATATCTTTAAAAATGTGAATGTCTAATCCAAAGAGTCATGTACAAGCTGAGAAGGCATATGGATATAAAGCCGTACTAGTCATGTGAGAAGGCAGTCTTACACAGAGACAATACACCTGTTGTATCTTCACAAAAAAAAAAGATATAAAGTTTAGAGAAAATTGTCCCATAAAATATTTTAGATTTATAAGACTAATAAAGAAACTGGCCAGATGCAGGAACATTTTAAGAGTTGATCATGATACTAAAAGCAAAGTTGCATTCACTGAAGTGTGTATTGAATTTGAATAAATATCTGATTTGCGGTAGGAACTCCATGATATTCTTAGTGTAGAATTAAACATAAATTAAAAATAATCAGTCTTTTGGTGGTTCAAAGGAAAAATGACCAACTGCTTAGTGAGCAACCTCTTTTCTGGCATGAACACAGGCTGACTGCAGAGCTAGCAGGGAATAGAATGAGTGAGTGGCTTTACTGTTATCCTAGGGGAAGGTGGGTGTGTTAATACCAGGAGCTATAAATCGATCTTTGTTAATGGGAAAACAGAAGTACAATACCTGGTAATATGATAAGATGCACCAATGTATGTTGACATCATCGCATATGTTTTCTGCTATGGTTATGGTCCTTGATAACCGCTGTTAAAGGATAATTCTAAACTCTCTTCCACCTCTCCATTAATTCCTCACTTCCTTGTCCTAATAGGTGAGTAGCCATCTGATTTTACCTTCCAAGAAGTCAGAAGGTCTAACTAGCAAAATGGTGTAGCCAGGATCAACAACAAGAAGTCAAGGAGGAATTGGTATGGGTGACAAGTCGGATGCTTTGCATCATTTGATGGGGGGGGGGGGGTGTCAGGCTCATGTCAGTAAATTAGACTATGATCCAGAAAAACAATACATGTATACACCATATGATGCATGGCACCTCATAAAAAATTTATAAAACAGCATATTTTAGAAGTAGAAAAACATTATCTGCGGTATATTGGTGTATATATCTTTAGATAAAAGAAAGCCTCACATACGGGAACTATATCTCATGTGATACATATCTTTCCAGAATGTGGTTATGTTAGTGCCTGCAAAGGGACTGGTCACACACCCAAGCTATGTGAATCATTAGTGAGCACTTTGATAGAGATTACAACTGTTGCACTGGAGTTTTATTTTGCTGGATATAAATTTATGTTTAACAGTTGTAAAGCTTTTTCGTTTTCTTTTTTAATCTCTGCTGCAAAACAGCACCCAGGTAGACTAATCCAGCTAATAAAGCATAATCAATAAATAAGTCATAAGAGGAGAATCATTACACACATGATAGTAAATTGCTGGAATACGATGACAGCTTATCATGGTGCAGGTTTTGAATCTTTTTTTAGTGCCTTTAGGACATGGCATAGAGTATCCCTGGTATTTAGTGTATCTCCTCTGACCCACATCATCTACCCTTTTTTTTCTCTAAGTGTCTTTCAGGTACAGTATGAAGACTATTCCTGTTGTCTAGTGCTCCCCCCAACTCATGTCTTTTGTAAATGTCATTAAGGCATAATGTTTAAAGTGTTATCCCTAGTGTCTAGTGTCCCACTGCCCTTAACTACCACTAAGGCATAATTTTCAAAGTGTTATACTTGGAGTCTAGTGTTCTCTTTGTTCTAAGTGCCATTAAGGCATAATGTTCACTGTGTTATCCCTGGTATCTAGGGTTCCCCCTGAGCCTAAGTATCATCAAGGCATGAGATTTAAAGTATTATCCCTGGTGTCTAGTCTTCCACCATCCTTAATGTTGCAGGATTTGCTCATTAGTCAAGGGGAGTGTGGCGATATGACAGCCCCCAACTCCCCTCCA
Source organism: Protopterus annectens (assembly GCF_019279795.1). NCBI lineage: Eukaryota > Metazoa > Chordata > Ceratodontiformes > Protopteridae > Protopterus > Protopterus annectens. The sequence goes on from NC_056728.1 coordinate 1,363,990,645, forward strand.
CACATACGCACATTCCTACATTCCCACAGTCATTCATACGTAAACACACACACACACACACACACACACATACACACACACACCTACTCTAACACCTATCTAAGCCTCCTATTGTGACCTCCCATACAGAGACACACTCATACTTACACATGCAGCTCTATATATATACACACATATACATACACCCGACACTATTTGTCTTCCAAATTCCCTGGCACTTACCTCTACACAGTCAAGCAATTCAGAGACTTGCTCGGCTGCATATATGTGCTATCACTCACATTTCTGAGGGAAAACACATGGCTAATTAACATATGCCTCTCCACAGGATGTTTCATTAGCATTTAGAATGTCTGGAGAGACAGGTAATAGCTATGCAGCATGTCACCATGCTAAAGCACCATGGTAGGGCTGTCTTTGAATTCCAAACAGTTAGTGCTAGGTGTACTCCTTATATATACTGCATAGTAACCTTTTTGGATTCCTCCCATGATCTGCTGTTAAAACAGTTTAAAATCAGAGATATGCATTATTATCCCTTCCCTAGAAAAAAAATCAAATGGTATTTATTGATGTTTCAAGGCTGTTTGTTTACAAACTTTGCATGTTGGGTAAACTCAAATCTTGAGCAGGTAATACTAAACAGGGTGTAGCTGTCTATACATAATAATCTGAATATGTGACAGTAATCAAACCAGATTTCACTTACTTTCTAAGTTTGCCCCTGTGGAGGCAGCGATGCAGGCACTTCATCGCTGCCTACACAGGGGTATTTCACTTGCCATTTTTCCCTCCCTGCCAGGAGGCCTTTACTCTTCCACCTATCGGCTACCTCACCCAGCCTTACTTTCTAAGTTTGAAATAACAGTGCATACCTCTTCCCAGAAATGTTGTAAAAATGGCATTGTTATGAGAACCGAGTGGCTTTTAAAAAGACATGATCATGCTCTGTGACACATTCTCAGTCTGACAGCAAGCTGTATTCTCCATTAATTACTCCTTTAAGGGGGCTGGTGTCCGTTTAACCCCCCTTGTCTTTAAAAGCAACCTCCTTTAAAAAGAGAATTAAGAGATAATGCAATTTGCCAATATGGGTGGTGTTCCATGTACTGCAAACGTAATTTACTCTATCATATATGAAGATGCGTATGATAAAACAATGTCCTTCCTGCTGTTTTACAATAATAATATTTTTAAGTAGCAATTAAATACTACATATTAATAATTATGTTAATGTGGGCAAGACTAATTTCTCATGTTTCACCAGGTGTGTCAGTGGGATAGCTATAGTAAAACTTTGTCAAAGAGTTAAACAATACAGCACAGCAGGGAAGCGGTTAGCAGTCATAATCTTCAATGGGGGGCAGAACTATGCCAATTTAGGCTGCTAATGAGTACATTTGTAGAGCAGAAAGAAATGGGAGGTAGCATTGCTGAGTGGTGAATGGAATAAAATGACACAGATCTGAATGTAGCTTGGGAAGTTATAGGTCCATATCAAAAGTGGAATAAAACATATTCCATGTGTATGAAAATGTTTCAGCTAATCTTTTTATGTGTAATAATAGCCACATATTACAAGATTAGAAATGAAACTAACAAAGGCAAAGTACAGTGAGGATATGGAAAATATGGAATAGTGGTGTTGTTCAGGAAGGTATGACCTTAAAAGTGAAAGGAGTATGGCATTTATGTTGCAGGAAAAAAGTAGAGAAAGGGATATAATAAACTCAGTTATTTGGCATCATCTTGAAAAAAAGTAACTCTTCTCAGAAGAAGTATCTTTTTCATCTAATTATCCAGGTAGGGGTTAGTTAGGGCATAAGGAATGTTATGCTGTTCAGCCTTTCTAAAGGATATCAAGATATAGCCAAGAATAATAAATCAGATAGAAAACTAATTGAATGGTGTCATTATGGGCATCTCTTGGGGAAAAACAGCAAGCAGTGGTGTTTTAGAGAGTTCAGTAATGGGAAAAGCCCTTGACTGTAAATATGTGTCAGGTGTACCACACTGGTGATGGAGGAGAAGATCTATCTAAATGATGATGATATTAACTTTAGTAAAGTGGTCACAGAGACAGAGATAATCCTCACTGAGACAATATGCAGTTTTTAGGATGAGTACTTAGATAGTTGTGGTGTTAAATGTAATTAAGAACAAAATTATGTAGCTTTCAGGGTAAAATCTATGGAAAACACATGCTTGGAGGTGATGCTTGGAGGATAAAGCCAAAAGGAAAGGTATATGAATGCTATAATCAGCCTAGGCTGTCATGCAATGTACTTCTAAAGCCAATTGAGAAGAGAAGAGGATGTTGGGATTCATAGCTCAGGGAGTGCATTCTAGCAATGCTGATAACTTTTGTTCTTAGTGTTACACATTGGTACAATTATTTCTAGTCCAACTTGAGTGACCATAAAGACTGAGAATGATTATACTGGGAAAATGAATGCAATGGGGGTAAATAGTCAAAGAATGGAGGGAGCTGGGGTATGAGGGCATCTGCAGGTGGCGATGCCTAACCTCAGTCAGACAAGAGAAGAAGGCATAAGGTTTGGATATACCTTACTGTTAGTGTCATGTTGGAAAGGAAGAGATGAACGCAAGAACAAAAAGTGTACCCAGTTTCCTCATGACTGGAATGCATCCTTACACACACACACACACACACACACACACACACACACACACACACACACACACACACACGCACACACACGCACACACCCACACTGTATTCACTGTGCACAAATTCCTAGATCGTCCTCTTCCTGTTCTTGCATGCACAGTGATGGATAAGTTCCTTGAGAATCTACCAGTGCTCATACCTTTCAGCGACACTGTCCCAGTCTCTCTTATTTGCACTACTGCCAGTCATGATCATGGGAGACTGCTTTTTCTGTATAAAGGGCTAATGCAGAACATCTCTCCCCATCTGTTTAACTTAGTAAGGCCTAATACACTTGATCTGCTGTGAACCTAGGTAATGTTTTCATCCTGATCTTGTAATATCCACACTATTTATCCAACTATATTAACTAACAAAACATTATTAAATATCAGTACCCTTCTTCAGTGCTTTCATTGCTACTGTGTCCTCATCTTGTCCATGCCCTGTCCTTGCCCATCTTCCTGGCAGAGTAAGCTCCCTATTAACCTAATATTTCCAACTGCAGACTCCCCTATTTATTAAGTTACTGACCTTCAGCCAGCTTTGGACTCTTCACCTTCTTCTCCTAAACTCACAAAAGCCGTGACATCTACATGTTCTCCATCTCTCCACCACGATAATCCCTTGAATTCCTCACTTCTCTGTACCTTTGATTCCTTCACAGCAGCTTACATCAATTTTATGTGCACATCTAACTTCTCTAGTATCCTATCTCCACTTTTATTTCTCAACCATCACCGCATAAATGTTGGAATATAGAAAACCAAAGCAGGGTAGGCAGAAGAAAGGCACTTTTAAGTGTGGGGCTTGCTCCCAATGCTCACATGTTATACAGGGGGAGAGTTTGTATTTAATGGACAGGAACACAAAGTTAGAAACTAACACGTTCTCCAACTGTGACACCATGGGGGTCATATATATCGCCATTTGTAAACCCTGTAGAGCCTTCTATGCAGGGAAGACTACAAGGAAGTTTAAGAGGCGAATATACAAACATCTCTATGACATTAGTAAGCAAGACACTAATAATGCGCTATTTAGACACACCACAATTTGTAAAGATGCAGTTTTTGTTTTTGTTTTTTTGTCATAGAAAAAATAGAACAGGACCCTTGAGGTGGTCCCTGGGAGACAACGATAGAGTACAGGGAACTATTTTGGCAGTTGAGCTTGGAGGCCAACAGTGTACCAAGCTTGAATGATTACATTTCTTTAGCCCCTGTCCTTAAACTTAGATCTGCTAAACTATAATGCTTTTATTTAGCATTATTTATTGACCAGTAGATGGCAGTGTTTTACTAGTTTACAACAGTGGTTTTGTTTCAACACACTTTAATTAAAAATTTGGTGTAACACATCCTTTTTACTTATTTCTGTTATATTACATTTGATGGTCTGCATTTTATGTATTTACATATTAATCTAGTGATTCAATGTTTTTTTAAAATCTGCTTTTTAAAAAATCTGTTTCTGCAACAAGTAACTGTTTTAGGAGTTTTTATAGTTGTATTTTTACAGTTGCACTTTGAATGCACTACATTCAGTTATACTAAATGTTTTAATTGGTTAATTGTTTTGTCAATGGGAAGGGACAGTTATTTAAGGAGATTACTAGCTTGGTTAACTATTCATTCTGATGAAGTCTAAGGACGAAAACGCAAGTTATTGTTTTGTGGCGTTAAATAAATCTTTCTGGTTCACTGACCTGAAGAGGCGTTTTGTTTGCTGGTTCTGCAAGTGCTTTGGTTTGTAGTGATGTTGGTACTGTTTCCAAGTACTTTTTCCTACTCAGTTGTGTTCATCACCACATATAACTTATTGTCTGACTAACCATTCCTGGTTGTCTCCATTTGACTTTTCTCATTTTCTAAATTTTCTAAATTCTCCAAACACCCTCTATGCTTCCTTGCTCATTTGTCTCACTCTTGATATGTGGTTCAAGTGAGTCTAAACCAATTTTGTTCTCACATTTTATTCTCACATTCATGTTTTTTTACCCATGATCCTCTTTCTTCTGCCTACAGAATAGCCAGTTGTCCGCCTCTACTGTCTTTCATTTATTTCATACTCTTACTGCATCAGGTTTCCTGTTTTGTCACCACTTGCACATCTAGAACAGATGCACTTTTGTAGCAAAACTATCTGCAAGGACTATCTGTCAAGACCTGACTCACCAATGTGTTGATACCAACTGGTGTGAAAAATGTTATACTTAATAAAGATAACACTTCTGACCAAATTCCTGCGGATAGGGGTTTCATTTCCTCTGACATGAAATGATCTTGGAGTTAGTATATTTAATTTGGGAGTGGGGTACACAGGACATACCCCTGCAGAGGGGATGTGGGAGAAGGTGGCCAATATTTTTTTACCTTGTCCAGCTCCCAACTGTCAGTACTCTGAGTGCTGGAAAATTAGGTATCAGCAGACAAGTTTGCATGGAATTATCATCTATCCTTCTGACAACTGCTGTTGATTAATGTACCTTCACAGAAAGTCTCATCTGCTCCTATACCAGATGTGTCCCCCTTCATATGGACCTTATTACTTCAATTTACTCATCCAGCTTTTTGCCTTCCTATAATCTTGCAGTACATTATAAAAACTCTTCTAAAAGCCCTGTAGTAGCTTCTTGTTTCTGGACTGATTCCTCACAATGTGGTCACACTGCCATGCTAATGTATACAAGTAAGTATAGAGTTCAAGGTGAGGCAGGGGGTAAAAAACAGAAATGTTAGTTATTTAAGCCATTACCTCTTACTACCAATACTCCTCCATTTATCACATGCTAACCTTATATCTCCTACCTCACATATTCAGATTTCCTCAGCATGTGGTCCTACACTCACTGTATTTTCACCTAATACATCACACCACTGATGATGATGTTGCTCTGACCTGCTGAGAAAAAGTAAAACTACTTTCCAGCTACCTTCTACAAGTATGCTACCCTTCAACACATTTCCAGGTAGGAACACTTTTTGACGTAATGCATTTGTGAGTCTTTATTCAAGCAAAATGTACAGTCAGCAAAACAATAACAGCTAGTGCATAGCTTTTCTCTGGTAACTACAAAACAAAAAATGTCCTCCTACTTGTAGGATCAAAAAATGGAAAACAAATACTGGACAGTAAGCAAAATCCCTCCTACATACAGTGTGATCTGCTCATTTGCAATGCAGCAGTTTCTGAGAATATGCATAAATAAACCAAACCCATGAAATGTACTACTTTCAAAGCTTCCACCATTGATTCTCACCCCTCTTCTGCCAACAGCAAGCTATATCCCATCCATCCTGTTGTTCATGAAACACACATTGTTTTAGGAAAAAGATTCCGCTCAAAGCTGAAAATGGAAACCTGCAACTTTTTCTAGCCTGTTTGCTACTTTTCCACTGCAAACAGTATCTGCACCTTCAGCACACCACCCCAGTCAATGTAATCCTGCCCTGGCTTTGGCACATTTTTAATGGTGTTGCAGATAGTATTTTCTTTATTCTAAAAACACTTCTTCTTCTTTCGGCTTTTCCCGGTCTGGGGTCACCACAGGGGATCATCTGTCTGCTCATGATTGGCAGTGGAGTTTTTTATGGTGTTGAGTTGCCAGCCCGGCGCCCAACCTTCCACAGAAGGCACACACACGCACACACTCACACCTAGGGCCAATTTAGAGTGTCCAATCCACCTACTACATGTCTTTGGGATGTGGGAGGAAACCGGAGCACCTGGAGGAAACCCACACGACCACAGGGAGGACATGCAGACTCCGCACAGAAGGCACCCCAGCCAAAAATCGAACTGGAGAACCTCTTGCTGTGAGGCAGCAACGTCAACCTCTGCACCACCGTGGCCACCTATTCACAATATGTGCAAATAAAAATAGATAGACTTCTTACAAATACAAAAGGAATTAACATAGCCATCATTGTATACTGACTAGAATCCAAACAGAAAAGCTTTGTAGTTAGAAAATATAGGAGGTGAAAAAATTACTAAGGGACTCATCTTACAGTTACTGGCCATTTTAATTGAACATCTCTTATAGTCCAGTAAATAGCACCTTCATAATAAATGCATGCCATCAGGCACACATTCTTGCAAATATAATCAGATACAATTAATACTACTTAAAAAAATAAATTTTCAACGAATGCAGTTGCTTTTTCTACCAGAAGCTATTCGCTTGACAACTAACTTTGGTCCCAAATTTCCCTTGCCTCAGTAGGCATGGCTCCCATCTGAACAATACACATATCATATCTAGACAAGAAAAATAAGTGCTTCTTCAGAAAGTTCAGTAAGCCTGTTCAGCATTTATGCCACCCCATGCAACTCTGTAGTCCTACCACGCATTATTCCACACAGATTGCTGACACACACATTTCTAAATAGCTGTATCCCAAAGCTGTAATCCTATAATGCAGGTGCCTAACATCAACAGTTTTTCAAGAGCAGAATTATTTTCATTTGCATTCCAAGTGATTTAATAACAAGCTCTGTTGGTGTTCAAAATCCCACTATTGAGTAACCACGTGTCATGCCTAGTACTGGAATACTGAAACTTTAGTATTGTGTTACATTAAGATCACCAGCTAAATGTGTGCGCACTCTGGTGACAGCACACACACTTGAGCCTCTGATACAGCTTGTGTTATTTTGTTCTCTTTGAAATGTAAGTTAAGAACTCCCTTAACACATGTGGAAACTTCTAAAAGTGAATGTAAAAATACTGATTTTTAATGGGTTGTTCTCTTAACTGTTTTTGACTGCTTATACAGATTTGTTGCTCCCAGGTGTGGCTAGAGAACTCATAACCTTTCATTAGACTTTTCCAGTATATTTCTCAAGCCATCACAGACCAACACAATGTTTTATGTGTTTTACATTTATCTTTAAAGTTTTATTTCAACAATGATACAGCTTTAGGCATTCCAAACCACTTATGCAATGAAAACTACTAAGTCAAAAGTACAATACTCTATAAACATTATCTTGTTATTAATGGCACAAAAATGAAAGTGAATATGCTATAAATATTATGACTAGAATATAGCAATGTAGCATAGAACCTTTCAAGAACAGCTTAACAAAAAATAGTAAAATACACAAGACTGAACTATGTTGATAACTTTCGAATGAAAATGAACATTTGTATAATATTTAAGAAGCTAATAAAGAAAATAGAAGCTTTGTATATAATGTGTCTGTGCATGGTTGAATGTGTGTGTGTGTGTGTGTGTGTGTGTGTGTGTGTGTGTGTGTGTGTGTGTGTGTGTGTGTGTGTGCGTGTGTGTGCGTGCGTGTGTGTGCGTGTGTGTGTGTGTGCATGTGTCTGTCTGTGCTTACACTCACACACAGACACACACACACACACACACACACACACACACACACACACACACACACACACACACACACACACATACAGGGTAAAGTCAGAAACTTGTCCAAACAGAAATTTAGGTATTAGCTCAGGTTATTTTGTTTTTGCTCAGAAATAAGTGCTTTAGAATGCTAGACGAATATGAGGTATTTTTCAATTCAGGGAACTTCTTCTTATAGATCATTCACATGGCGCACAGTAAATATTTCACTGCTTGATATCTGATCGTAGTGCCTGCTTTTGGAAGTCTTCTTGATCTCAAAGTTAATCAGTTCCAATATGTAATATTTATTTGTGCTATGTGCCTGTCATGTTGAAGAGCTCTATTGAGTTCTACTGTAATTAAGAGTCCTGTTTCTCTCACTTGTCCTGCTATACAGTGTTTGATGGTTAGGTAGATTTCTTTCCTAAAGTCTCCATCTAGAATAGCTCTCATAGCTACACATAGCTTTTTTTTTTTTTTTTTTTTAAATCCATTAAAGAATGCTTTATAAATTAAGATGTTATAGTCCAGCAGAGTAAGAAGGGTTAGGAATGCTGCTCATTCTCTTGGTGTATCACCTCAGGATCAGTTCTCATGCACCTATGTCTGCAACAGTCAAATGATAAAATAATATGTTATGTTATTTGCAGACAACATGGGGAATTAAGTCAGTGTGTACTCAGTGACCTTAGTGTTCTATCAGGCTTGCACCATCTTGGCCATACCTCTGAAATGACCAGATTTTCACAGTCTGTACAGATTTCTACCTTGTATTTTTGTTCTGTTCCTCATAAAATGCGTAGTTTTATGGCAAATCACCGACGATTAAAGTCACTAAATAATTACAAAAGTTTGAGTTTCAGATTTCATACCCTTTAGAAAATGCATGTTAAAGCAAACACTGTTATCCTATCAACTTTCTACGTTGATAAGAGCAATATTTAAAATTGTTCCTACTTTTAGGCCTTTGTCCCCCATTCATTTTTGGCTTTGCCCAGATTTCTTGTGTTAAGAGTTTGAGAGCTGTGATCTTGGTAAATACTATAATCAGACCAAAGCTGCTTTTGCAGAAACTGATGACCAAAGATATGCTGAGAGTATGTCAGTGCATTAGTTAGGCTAATGCATATAGCTTTATGTAGACAGTATAGTCATGGTAAAAGGCTTAGTCTGTGCTGCAAAGCCCTCTTTTAGGTTTACCATATTGGGGACACATTACCAAACACATTCATTAATACACTGGAGCTCAAGTAATTCGGAAATTATAATCAACTGTGATTGTTGCTAAGTATCAGCAGCAAGCGAGTTCATGAACCAATATAGCATCCTCAATTTATGATTTACCTGCTTTATAACACTGTCTACAGAGCACCAGGCCTGTATTCAGCAGACTATGGGCCAGCATTTTCACATGTATTCACTAGTGTGAGAAAAATGGATTTTGCACTGAAGATTAGAATTGCACTGTCCTAAGGATTTTTCTTTTCCCTAAGATTCAGGGTCCTGGACTTGCATATATAAGTAGATGGAGTGTGGTGGTGCAGATGATTTTTTTTTTTTCAGTTTAAATTTTGATTCACTTTGAGTGATTTTGAAATTTTGCAATTGCAGTTATGAAGGTCTACCAAACAAGTTGGACTTTTATTAGCTAACTGAACTTCACTGCACTAACCACACATTTCAAGTTTCTTTATTTTAATTTTTAACACATTTCAAATTTCTAATCCTTTCATTCTTATCTTATTCTGGCATTGCAAAAACGTCAAAAATAAATGAAGTAATTGGCTTTTAAACTAGATTTTAGATTTTCAAATGAAATTAGCATTTTAGATATTATTTTGAAGGATGTTTTAATGCTTTTAAGACATCTGTTTTTAAGATAAAGAAACTAATTAGGAAGAATGTGTTACTGGATGCAACAGCAAGCATCTAGATTTCATGATACATGAAAACTTGCAGACCTACAGCCAGACCAGATCTTTTAAGTAATGCAGTGCAACATGTGTAAAGGAAATGTTATTAGTAGACAGACCTGGGGATTCATAAATGTCTCATCCACAATCTCTGCCGAGCCAACACTGTTTGCACAGTTTATACTGCATATACAATGAGTCCCAAGGCGTATTACCTATGCATGTGGCCAGGCCAGAGTGCACAAAGAGAAGCTTCTCAACAAGGCAGCTGAACAGACCCACACCCAAAACATGATGGGCCACCTCACTGCCACATTGATGGACACAGGGATCCTGCCAATTTAATGATACAGGCCATTATTTTTACTTGTCAGACTGTCAGTATACAAACAAGCACATCTTTCACAACAGCAGCCAAACTTACCTTGGTGCTCTCTTAGACATGCTAGTCTATCCCTATGCATCCACCTATTCCCTTCAGTCTCTTCAAGGGTTGAAGATAAAAAGAGCAGAATGAATAGTGGGTATTAGCATGTATTAGCAACTTACTTGTTTAGGTAAAAGATGGTATACTTGCAGTAGTCAGGAAGTAATCATGCCCTACCTTCAGCCTCTCCATTGACCAGGCAGGTCAGGCTGCAATGACTCATGTCACTGCAGTGGTGATGGCATTGTTCCCCTGTGTGAGGGATGCCAGCAACCTGGGGTGACAGCCTTAGCCAAACTATTCTAGGCATTAGCCATGTACTGTGACCTGATATATCTCTCCTCCAGAAGCCTGCCTATGGAGAAAGTCCAAAAAAATCTTGAACTCCTCCCTACATCACCTTAGTGCTCTAAAAGCAGCCGTGGCCCAATCCTTCTCCAGCTATACTTGTCTCATCTTCAAATATCTCAGGGTAAATGGCAGGTGTTTGGTGCCCAAAACAGTTCTTATGTGTCCCATCCTCCAAAGGGGAGATTGTTTGTGTGATGGATGGAAAAAATAATACAATGCAGGCACTGTATTATTATGGTTCCAATGAATTTAAGGTGTGAAAACATGGCAGTTTTCCATTCCTCCTGTTGCTGTCAGAATACATGTTCAATAGCAACACCAACTTCATATGATTAAAGACAGCATGACAACTGCTGTCAACCTTCCATCTATAGACTCTGGAACATCATATCTCATACTATTAAACAAATATGCAACATGTAGAACAGTTACTAACAGTTTGTCAACAACTAGGAATCTCACAGCATGGTTAACATCTGACATTTTACAGTTATCCATTGATCTTTTGCTGAGTTCATATTATTCAGTATTTATTACCATGAATATCACTTAAAACAATTGCTAACACTGTAATGTGTGACAGACCCTTTCAATGTGGAAATACGAGGAACACAGGACTTTAAAGCTTAACTTGGGGAACATTCCTAATAATCAGGTACACTTGAAAGGTATGAGAATGACAATTTCCCTACCCCTGTAATCTGGGCTTCCTGCAGCATGCACAGAGCTCAGGGCTTAGGCATGTGCATGGGACCATGTAGAACTCAACACAGTATTAACCAGGATTGCTGAGTGCACAAATTGAGTGATTCAGAAACAATAACGAGATGAGCCCTAATTGATATACATCATGCCCAGAGGAGGCAATCTATATGAGTGACAAAAACCACATATCATCATTGTACTACAGAAGATGAACTTGCATTTAAATCTAACTTACCTGAAAGAATTGTTGCTACAGAAAATTATCTGCTCACATAAGATATGTGGTACTTTTTACATACATTTCTTAGTGCAAGGTTAGTTTTTTCACATGGCATTTGCTGTCAGGCCTAAAAGTACTGTCAATTTCTCAGTGTATGTACATTTGTATTGGTGAAATCTCTATGATGGTGTACATTACAAGTGTACTGAACATAGTGGCCTACAGGCAGGTTACATGAGGTTGTAGCAATATAAGTGTACCATACAACAGAGTAATGCTATGTGCCTCAAACATATGATCATGGTATAATTTCTACAAAGGTTCTGGCTAATAATCATGTGCTACGTAAGTTACATGCATGTTAACCTGCAGTCATGTGCTAGTATTTTTTGGGGGGGGTTGGAGTTTGGGATTAGGACACAATAATGTCTGATATTCAGGTAAAGATTGTCTTGTGGCTACACTTATGTTAGTGTCAGCCCCTAGTAAAGTGTAGCAGATGGCTTATTAGTAAAGTATTACTGTTATGATTTCTAAGATCCATGTAAGACCACGGCTTTTTATACCAGTGTCTTCCATCTGAAAACAGCTATGTTTAAGAAACAAACACAGAAAGCCACATCACAAGCACAAGTTTACGGTGGTTGCAAATGAGGTGGTAGTAGAGGCCTTCCTTCTCCATGGTTGATGGCTGTTAACAGTCAGTTCCCCCAATCAGCTCTTCCATGAACATGTCTGGTGTGGGAAGTTGTCACCAATGTTAGTGCTGTGGGTGGTCAGGATTGTAAATATAATATTCTCTAAGGCCAAGTGATTGATATGATCTATACTACCACCCACAGAGCAGAGGCCATTGCATAGTAATGGTGGTGGGGCAGTGTAACAGGTAGTGAAGTGTTTACTGAACCACCCTTTATGGAAAAGTGGAGTTATTGGCATCACTCAACAGCAGCACCACCCCCACAGAGCTCCACAGTGAGATGCCAGATGGCAGGGAAGAGTTGGAAAGTACCACAGAATTTCCACTGATGATGCCCCAGACATGTAGCCCTGCTATCACTACTTGCCCTCATACCTCTTAGCACAAGAAATCTGGACAAAGCCAAACTTAATGAGGAGATAAAGGCCCAAAATCAGGGACAAATTTTAAATATTACTCTTATAAACCTAGAAAGTTAATAGAACAAGAAGTTATGCATTAACATGCATCTTCTGAAAGATATGAAGTCTGAAACTCAAATGCCTGTCATCATTTTGTGACCTCAGTTCTCAATGATTTTACAGAAAACCACAAATTTTATGAGGAATAGACCAAAAATATGAGGTAACAATCTGAACATTCTGTAAAACTGGACAGTTGAGAGGTAAACCTGCCCTGTTTTTAATTGTTAGTCACATTACGGTTAAACTACCTGATTCACTTGTGTCATATACATACTTCTGTCATCTTGGTGCACCATTCACCTGTGCAAGGTATGGGCAGGGTTACTACTTAATACCATATTTGTTGTAGCTGTAAGGAGATCACTTGCATGAGTAGTTGTGGTGCTGGGTCCTACTTGTGCTGTATATATTTTGTTTAGGTGTATTCACAGGTGAGTCATTTTACTACCACCACCACTGAGGAACTGCCCCTGTCTGATGCTGGGGGATCTTTACCTCTGCTAATGATGGCCAGAATGAGCTGGCAAAGTCAGGGGATGCAGAGTGTGTGTTAGACACAGGGAGTGCGACCCCACATACTCTACATAGTCTTTATGCCTGTAGGTAATAAGGATACACAAACATTGAGAGAGGACAGTTTAATGGGGATAGTGTAGATCAGGGAAGTGTGGTGACCCCCAGTAGAGACTTGTCCAAATCTGCCCCTAACAGTTGTGGGAAGGAGGGTCCACACAAGGAGAATGGTACCAGCTCCCATCAGATCCATGATTGCTGCCCTCTTCTTGAGGTTGGTGTGTCAGTAGCTGCCACCCAACATATGTGCAAAGTCATCATGAAGGCATATATGAGTTCCACCAGAGTCTCAGCTAAGGTTTGATGGTGATCCAGGCTGTGTATGATGACTTACAGTAGAGTATGATTCACATGTGTGATTCATTAGATGGAATGAATCACATATTGGAACGCACAATGTCTACTCTAGGTCATGTATCAGGGATGACAGTTCATCCTCTCAGTTGATTATCTAGTATGTCCTCAAATGTTTATCAGCTGACCATGTGTGAGCAAGATCCAACTCATGCAGTGCTAGCATTTCCACTGCAACATTGGCTCTGGATGTGCTTACACCCAGGAAAGTCAAAGCTGTGGTTGTGGTCTTGCTGGCACCTACTCCAGCAGACATCTGTTGTGAAGGAGCAGCACAAAGACATCTAACCAAGGTCATGGGAGAGCCAGTGCAACTCCTAGCACAGCCAGCTATCACTGGTGGGGAATGCATGGAAAGCTGAATCCTCTGTCATGCATGCCTTGGACCAGTCCAGTAGGACATGATGCAGTGCTGCATCACATGCTGAGGTTGTGCCCCTGAAACGACGTGCATGAGCGTGCACACACACACACACACACACACACACACACACACACACACACAAACATAACACACGCACACACCACCACAGCCCACAGCACAACCCACACACCACTGAACCTCACCCGTCTACACATTATCCCCCCCCCAAACAAGTTCTCACACTACCCCTACCTATACTTTTTCTTTTGGCACATTTCAGCATTTCCACTCACACACTTTGCTGTGAAAGAGGTGCACCTCTGTACTCCCTTGTGCACCTGTGCATACAGGTTCACAGGCTGGTTCATAGGTAGGTACTGCGCTATCTTCCTGAAGGCATATATTAGCCCAGCCACGTTGTGTGGTATTCACCTCCCCTTTAGTAGTTTCCTAGACCCTTGTACTAGCAGCTAGTACCCTTGGCCCCTATCTAGTAATGCTGTTGGTGTGATCTCCGGTGTGAACTTTCTGTTACCCATCCACTCATCAAGGTTCCTCTTGAAGAGTGATAGTGAGGGGCTCTGTCTTATGTAGATCGGGACCCAGTTCCATAGTAAGGGAAGTCTCTGCGAAGGGAATCTATCCCTCCAGCATGTTCTATTCATTGTTGTGTTGAGGTTTACATCCCTAGAGTGTGTAACTCGAGTAGATTTGGTTTTGCTAAGATGGAGCATGTTCAACAATTCTGGGTTGGACATGGCTCTGTACGTTAGACAGAGATCGCCTCTGAGAAGGCAGTATGCAACAGAGAACAGGTTTAGCTTTTTCAATCGTGCTGCATAGGGCAACTGTTTGAGGCCAGTAATCCTCTTGGTTAGGTACCTCTGTGGTCTCTCCAGCTGCTGGAGATGTCTAGCCAGGTACATTCCAATTGGTGCATTGTACTCAATAATGGGTCTGATGAGGGAAGAGTAGAGGGGCACCATTACATCCTTAGATCTTGATGCGAACCCTTTCGTGATCAGATGGGCCACATAGAAGGATTTTCTAACCACTTTGGCAGCATGGTTATATGATGTAATGCACAAAAAACCAAAGACAAGCAAAGAATAATCCACGACCTTGAAGAAAGGAACCAGAACTCTGCTAAAGTCCACAAGGCTGTATTTTTATTTCTGAAGTATTCCAAAAGTCACAGATAAAATCACACAAGCACTTTCGCTCAGGCAATCCTGAGCTTTATCAAGTGAAAACAAATTGCAGTGTGCAGTAACCTCCATTAAATAGCCTGGCAATTATACAATTAATTAATTAGTAAATCTAGTACTAAGGTGTGGTGCTTTAGAGTTGGGTGTTAAAAAAGTTAGTCATTATATCAACTCAAAAAATGAAATGTTTGCAATAACATATGCACTTAAATAAAAATGACTAACCATAAAAAACATATATCTCACGCATATTTTATTGCATGTTTTTATCAGTGTAAAGTAATAATGAAAAAAAAAAAAAAAAAAAAATTTTTAACAATTCACTGACAATCTAAACACATCTTTAAGCATATTCTTTAACAATCTACAACCCCAATCAGACTTCAGACTTTTATGTTCTGAAACCTAGGAAACTGGCATTTTAAAATATTTTTTATGGTTAGTCATTTTTATTTAAGTGCATATGTTATTGCAAACATTTCATTTTTTGAGTTGATATAATGACTAACTTTTTTAACACCCAACTCTAAAGCACCACACCTTAGTACTAGATTTACTAATTAATTAATTGTATAATTGCCAGGCTATTTAATGGAGGTTACTGCACACTGCAATTTGTTTTCACTTGATAAAGCTCAGGATTGCCTGAGCGAAAGCGCTTGTGTGATTTTATCTGTGACTTTTGGAATACTTCAGAAATAAAAATACAGCCTTGTGGACTTTAGCAGAGTTCTGGTTCCTTTCTTCAAGGTCGTGGATTATTCTTAGCTTGGTTATATGATGTTAACTGTTCTCTGCCCTGAGTACATTGAGTCCTGGGTTGCCTCTATCTTATACAAAGCATGAGCAGCCTATACGTGGGTAAGCACAGTCTGGTGTTTTGCATGCATTACTTTTACTTTTGTGTATTTGCTTAACTCTTTAATAGTTATGCTGTAAAGCTGTGTACAATCCACTGCCTTCTTTTCTAGTTCCACAGCATGCTTTTCCCACCTCCATTTGGCATTGTCATCCCCTGCTGCTGGCTCCTCCTCTGACCTCTCATTTTTCTTAGCTGTCACTGCCTGTGATGTTGGAAACTGTGGTCCCAGCAAGAGGCACCCTTCTGTAACTGCTTCCAAATTATTATATTTTGTAACACAGTAGACACAGTAAGTATTTTTTCACATGGCATGGTCATACTTCAGGGCACTGCAGGATGTTTTCAGGCAGTGAACACATGACTTTGGCAGCCCAAACCTATGTTCTGTGATGTTTCTGGCTTGAGCTAGGGCATGGCTGTAATTATGTTCGGTCTGTTTATGAGGATTTCTAATTGATGTCATGAGCCAAGGTTCGGGGACATATCTAGCATCAACTACCAACTGCCCCATGTGAGAAGACACTCCTTGCAAACCACTGGTAAAGGCTACAGTTATACCTATGTGTGACCTTTGGAAACTTCCTGGGTGACTTGCACACACATTGTAGGTGATAACTTATGTATTATAGACCACCTAACAGCTGATAGCTTGATACCCTTTGTAGTCCACATACCTCCTTCCCAATTTAGCAGGTGGAGTCTTTATTTCAATGTGGATACAGTCTATGCCCCCATAACCTCTGGAAAAGTGGGCTATAGCATACTGTTCCCACATGGTGTTTGCTTTCTCCTCCAAGGAGGTGGGAACCACATATATTCTCAATATGCTAAAGCATGCCATCAAGGAACTAGTGGAGAATTCTCGAGGCAGATACCCCCGGTGTGTCCCCAATGGGTCACTGAAAGGTCCCATATTGCTAATATACATAAAGCAACACATACCTTAGTAACTATTGTGATAGGTACTCCACAGCCCATGGTACTGGAGCCAAAGCTGACACATGTCCACTGTTTGCTACATGGAGTCCCCCTATAGATGGTAACAATCCACTATGTTGTTGTCACTGCGGGCATGAAATGTTAAGCAAGGACAGAAGTCCCTGGACTTCCAGGGGAACATGTCATACACCATTGGCTACAGCAGCTGCTATAAGAGCTTATTGCAGATACAAGTTTATAATAGCTCTGGCAGCCCCTAGCACTATTCACTACACTGCCTTACGAATACAAGTGTCTGGCTGTGTACAGATTTACAGCAGGTGCAGCATCACTGTACATTATGTAAACATTTCCAAATCACTCTGCCATATTGTTTAGCCTCATTATCTTATGAATCACTTCATTATGCAGTCATTAGTATATAACACAGCTGACCCTGTTAATTAGGCTTGTCATTTCATGTAGCTGGGTTTACTGATTCTCACACTCCTTGAGTGTATAGTCGCTTCTCACACAAATTCACTTAGAAAGCTGGAGATGCAGTAACATTTTATGATTTCAGACCATTATAGATATGGATTTACTCGCCATATTGTTCAACAAGAAACAAGTATTAGATATAAACTTTATTACAGTGAAACAGACATTACTTCAAATACACAGATCAGTAAACAGCAGAAAATTGGGAATTGCAATACACACAACACAGATGTAAAACCAAAACCTGCTGATTGCACTTTTGCTGTAAATTGTAAATTATTTAACGGTAATGATTTATTGAAATTAATAGACAATTTATTTATTTATTTATAGAAGGGCTGCTGATATTAATGATATTGTTAAGAAATGATGTAATACTACCATATGAACTAATGTCATCTGTAAAAGCAAATTATCCTTGTGACTACTGTTCATCTTGTATAAATTCACATGGGAGACTGGCGTAATGGATAAATTGTTTCCCTTACTGGTACAAGGTGCAGAGTTTGATTCTTACATGGCATAATTGGCTAGGCCTTTGTACATTCAATGCTATACCCAAGACTTATTTCAGTTGTAATACTAAGCATCTTGTATCTATATACTCATATTGTACCTGCCAAGCATTTCTTATAGAAAAGACTAGCAGAAAAATGAACTAAAAGGCTATATAAGCATATACTTGTATCTGATGTATCACTAGATAGTAGTGTTCATTCTTTCATGGAAAGGGTTGTACATTACCAGATATAGAGGGTGCAAGGAAGTTGCTCCATGTTACAGCATAGTGTTAATAGTTCCCAGGATAGTGTAGACTAGCTGAAATTAAGATTACAGCTGTATAAAATTTAAGGATTATAATCTGACTGGTTGTCATATATTTGTTAGTATTTGTCCATTTTAAATATGGCAAATAACATTAATTTATTACATCACAGATAAAATGAAGTATTAATAAATGTGCATAGGCAGTGACAAGAATTATGTAAAGTGTTTATATTAATTAGGCACTAGCCACATAGGACAGGACTACAGTACATAAGTTATAACTTATTAGCTTTCAATTGTAGACATGCAGAACAGGTATAAAAGATGAGACCTATCCTGCGGTAACTTAGCCAAACAGCCTGTGGAATACATTTATGAACCCAGCTTGAATGAACTGACAATGAGCAATGTCTTAAAGTATATAAATAAATACTACATGTCATGTAAATTTGAATTAGAACTGATGACGCTCACTTAAGAGCAAAAGTACACATCCATTTAACATCTTTTATTTTTCATTAAGAAAGTATCAATTTCTCAATAAGTTATAAGCACTTGATTACTTTAAACCTTAGCTGAACTTGCATACATTTTGTGAGGGTTGCTTTCTGATTTTAAGGAGTCTCAGACAGAAACACTGTTGCTAATGCAGTAACCGTTTTTCCTGTGCAAATATATATATATGTATTATATATATGTACATGACACAAAATATTTAAAACTCAGTACATTAATCCTTGAAATAGGTTCATAGGTTCAGAGGAAGTTACTAGGCTAGTGACCCTAGAGCCCTTACAAGCCTAGCCATGTTGATCCCATGTTGCCTCATCTGTCCTAATTAAGTGAATGTATTTTGCAGAGATAGCCTAAGCTCAACACTGACTGCCCCTGTCCATGAGGGACATGGATGCCACTCCTGTGGTAAATTAGTGGTCCCCCATCCATTTGTCCAGGGTGTGCTTGAATAGGGTCAGTAAGGAGCTCTGCTTCACATGAATTGGAAGTTTGTTCCAGAGACGAGGCAGTCTCTGGGAGAAATGTTTGTCTCTCCAGCATGTTCTGTTAATGTTACAAGCTAGGTTAAGATCCCTATAGTGAGTGACTCTTGTGCCATTAGATTTATGTATGTGAAGCATATCCATTAGTACAGGGTCAGAGACTGTAGGCCAGGCACACGTCTACTGACAGTAGCCTATATGACACAGAGTACAGTATCTAAACAGAAAAAAACTAATAACTGATAACATCAAATCACAAAATATCAAATAACTCTGTCCAACTACAAATACCCTGTATTATACACCCCAACAACAAACCCAAAATCAAGTGCTGTCATCATAGTGCTATTGTTAGGGAAATGTTTTTTAGAAACATAATATGTAGGGTTAGGGTTATGGACAGGGTTAGGGTAAGCAGAAATGAGTAAAGTGGTGGAGGGGGTGCTTCAGATCACTGAACACACAATGCCAAATATGAAAAACAGTAAATCTATCCTCTTGCCCTAACCCTGTGCCACAAACACTTGCGCATACACACCAACCACTTTAACATTTACAGTCAGACATTCATTTTCCTACACACTACTACTTACAAACACTATAAAATGAGCATTCAGTTAAATGAGCTTTTGATATTTTGTGCTTTCAGTGGTTTTCACTGCCTCAAATACTTTTCAGTCAAATGAAATGTATTTTTTTACATTCTGACGTATGACACCGTTGTGCCAACCTTAAGAGATTTGTTTTCTATGTTTTGTACATGATGCCTACATCTGTAACAGCAAACATTCAAAGTGTTTAAGATTATAGAGAATATTATCAGCAAATTCATTTAGATATGGCCAGGTGGTCAGGATATAACAAGGTCATTAGTCCTTGGCCAATAATGCAGAAGAGGACATTAAATACTGAACCGATTAGTTATGATGTAATGTAAGACACCATTCAACAGAAAACCTAAGTAGGTATAATATCTTGAAATGGGGTAGACAGGTTTATAACTCAGTTCCTCCCAAATCTCTAGAATAGACTCTCCTTTCATGTTAAGTACATTGCCTCTCTGTCTTCCTTTAAACATAATTTGGATGACTGGATGGGTATGCATAAATTTACTCTGGAATTGACTGGTGTGGTCTTCATGGAAAAAGGAGGTATGGCTTGGGGAGGTGCTGGTGGGGCATAAAATTGTCATAAGATGTTATGGCCTTTAGATATCTATGAACATTATGAAATCTATGGAATGGAATGTAGCTAGGTCTGTACATGTGATCATTGTGCAACTGTAATGGTACTTCTGTCAGAATAACAGAGGAGTAGCATCCAAGCAAAAAGATGTGAACTCTCCAGCACGTATTCATCTGTATTCATCCCAGTAATCTCAACTCTCTTGTCCACACTCAGTATGCCAATAGCAGTATAACACCACCCCATTTATGTGCCACACAATGACGCAAAATCACACATCTGTGCAGAGTAGCAGTGTAAAACTGCAACTACAGTAAGGCATTTTACAATTACCCCTGCCACAGCACCACATTTTCATGTACTCTGTCCTGCTTCCATGTTTCAACAGCCACCAATGTATATGGGCGCTTATTCCACAACCCATATTACATGCAGCCACCACACTGTGCAGACAATGACAGTTGAATAAACACACATGCATGCTAACACACACACACACACACACACACACACACACACACACACACACACACGCACACACGCACACATGCACACACACATATGCAGGTGACGTACATAGCAGCATTTTCAGGTACACAAGTCTCAAAAGAGATATAACAAAGTGTTAACAAGAAACAAAACATTAATGAACACATACTGCTAAATAATATTTATGAAGTGCACAGTGAGAACCACATGCCATATAATGTATACAGCATGACTGCAGCATGACTAATAGGAAACTGAGGGGCAGCTATCAGTAAGTCCGATGTCATTTACACTTTACTTTTTATAACATTTCAGATGACTATGTGCTCCAGCTGATGGTAGCCAGGCTGGCTGCACATTATGTATAACCTGAGACATTTTATACATGTAATCTATGCATTTTATATAGGTGCCCAGGTACTGAGAATATCTCACAGCTGTTGTCTAGCTATGTCTAGCACTGGATATACCCTGGTGCATAACCAGTGCAATTAATAAATTGCTGTACATTTGAACTGTCCTTTAGGTATTGTTTCTCTGGCATTTCTTTCAGCTACATCTCTACTGTATGTTCAAATGCAGTTTGTAATACTTGTCAAGGTGGCAATGCTTCAGGAACTAGCAGTGTATTTAAAAAAATGATTGGGTCTTTAATAATACATATTGACATGTATACTGAGCATAGCAGAATAATGTATGAGAATACCTCAAACTTAAGAACCAGAATATTCCAAGAAACATTTTTGACATGTTATCAAGGCATCACAGATTACCATGTAAATCTTGTGCACCTAAATGGCCATGTACACAATGTGACACAGCAGAGAACACAGAGCAGTGCAGAAAAATGGATGTGATAATAAGGAGAGAAAAACTTATTCTGGATGGGAAATAGAAGATATCAATACCACTTACAGCTTTGGAAAACACAAAATGTCCATTAGTGCAGAGTAATAAAGGTTCAGCTGAGTAAATTAGCATGCTGCATATGTGCTTTCTGAAGAATATGTAAATCGATTAGGTAGGTCATGCACCATACTAAAGTTAAGGTAAGAAGCAAGCATACAAACCATGCATTATTTGCACAGAATAGACACAAGCCAGCCGTGCAGAGATAAATGCACATGATGCTCAAGACATGATGAATAGATATGTGTGCACAGCACATAACTCAGACGGCCGAAGGGAAATATAACAAAATTAGTAGCTGTGCACAAGAGAAGAGCTGCCTATTCTTTCTGGCCAAATTTATCTGACGTAGCAACTACAGGCCATTTTGAACGTATTTTATTTATTTATTTATTTAGTTAGTTATTTGTTGCAATCTCCATAGATACAGAGCTTATCTAAACAATCCTGTTTGGGTTTGTGATTGACTGTGCAGTAACCTGGTAACAGAAGTTTTTATCAGAATTTATATTTTATTTTTTACCACTGTTTTTCACTGTTTATTGGAGGGAAGGGATAGCTTGAAGAGAAGAGGGTTTACTTTGATTAATATTTTGTTATTTTAACACTAATTTTCATGGTTTGTTGTTAGAAAAGTATAAGTTTTAGAAAAGCAAACTGTAGCCACCGTAAGGGGCCTAGTCAGCTATAAATTCATACAGACTGTAGGGAGGACAATCCAGAACTTATCTAAATAATCCTGTGTTGGTTTGTGACTGACTGTGCAGAGCCTGGTAAGAGAAGTTTTTATTTGAATTTATATTTTATTTTGTACTACCTTTTTTCACTGTTTGTATGAAGGAAGAGGTAGATTGTAAACAAGAAAATTTACTTTGATTTAGATTTTGTTGCTTTGCCTAAAATTTAAGCTGATTATTAGAAAGAGATAAGCTTTAGGCAGGCAAGTTCTAGCCATCCCAAGGGGCTTAGTCAGCTATAAATTCACTCAGACTGCAGAGAGGTGCGATTGCGAGCAATAGATGAATGAATGATGTAAAGGAATTCTTGATTTTGTGTGACTTTCACAACTTATCTGGTCAAAGCAACAGCTTTATTTAATTTAATATTTATTTGTATATTGTTAGTGTGATTTTTGTCACAGAAGTTGAATCAAATTCTTTTTGAATTCTGCACTAACTGGTTTGGATTATTCTTTTCTTTTAGAATTCTTTATTCATTTGCAGCTGAATATGGATTCCTTAAATGAGTACGCCATTAATGATTTGCTAAACCACAAGTATGTTATACAGTTTACTAAATGCTATGTATATTTAAAGGTAACACTTGATAACACTGGTGATCATTGTTCTTCATGTCAAAGGCTGGATGATTTGCTTACATTTATTATTAGTAAATCTAGACTTACTGATGACAATTGCACTTGTTCAACTGGAACAGCTTGGAGAACTGTTCTTGCATATATTAATGGCTGTATTGATGAGATAAATAATATTAGGCAAAGAGCAAATAGATTACATTTAGGAAAGGAAGTGTCTATTGTTTGTATGAATCACTCAACCCCTATTGAACAAGATAATAACACTGACAGCTTTGGAATTCTGGATACAAGTATTCAGCAATCTGAGGATTCAGAGCATATGAAAAAAATAAAGAAAAATAAAGGAAGAAGTTAACAACAGATAACAAGGAAGAAAAAGAAACTGATAAATGTCTGTAAAGCAAAGAGAATACATAATAAAAAGGGCACTGCTTTGTTAGGTAACACACTGGTTACAGGGAATGATAATATGTTTCTATCAGAAAACCTTCAGTCTACAAAAATGCATCATTTTTCCAAAAGAAAAGGTTAAAAAGAGGTAAGTGACAGGTGAAAAGGAAGAATTCAAAACTGAACGTGAAATGATTGAAGAACATTACTGCAAGAAAAAAGAGGAGAAAGACAGACATTGACAACATGGCTCAAGCTGTGGATGTACAAAGCCAGCTGGGTGAGAACTGTATGTTAGCAAATGTAACATGCAATGAAAACAGTGGGATTAATAAGACTAGTGGTGATGAAGACCATTCCTTTAAAACAACTGGTATAGCAGAT
This sequence comes from Protopterus annectens, assembly GCF_019279795.1. NCBI lineage: Eukaryota > Metazoa > Chordata > Ceratodontiformes > Protopteridae > Protopterus > Protopterus annectens. Next base: position 1,364,014,686 of record NC_056728.1, read on the forward strand.
ATTATTGAATTAGAAGTTGAAGAAGATCTGGTCAGAAAATATATTTTTGTAATTGAAGGTTCAGTTATTAGAGGAACTGATACTTATATTTGCAGACAATATAATGAACATCAAATCGTGTTATGCTTGCCAGGAGCAAAATTAGAGGATGTGAGACAGGCCTTAGAATGCCTTCATGTAAGGAAGTATGCATCTGTTTTTATTCATGTTGGTATAAATGATCTCATACTCAAGGACTCTGACTGTTAGTATAGAACCAGTAGTCCTCTTAATTAGTATAGCTTGTACAGGAGTTAGGACATATTTTTCACAAATTATATGCAACAAGGAGAATCAGGTCACCATGAATGAAAACATTTTGGGGGTAAATACCTACATGAAAAGCTGTCCTGTTTTAAAAATGGAAATGCGTAGAGCATCTGGTCCTAATTTTGGGTACACGTGTTCAGACAGGATAGTGTGCTCTTGTCAAGGTCAGAGAAGAAAATTTTTGTAGCAGATATTTAGCAGTATTTGACAAACCCAAGGCAAAAAATTAACAGTTCACAGATCGCAACATCTGATGCATCTCAGATGGTTGTTAATGCTAAGAGCATTAATAATAAAGTTTTTTTTTTAATTGGAAAATTGCAGCTTTCCCACATTATTGATGTTGTTATTGTTTTTGAAACATGGCTAATGAACAGTAACTGGTAACCAGTTCTGTCAGGATATAATTTTTTTTTACTATAACAGACATTCTAACAAAAAAAATCAGGTGGAGTTGTTATGACAGGGATTAAAGATAGTTATGAGATATGTGATTATTACATTTCAATGATAACACCAATACTATAGATTGTGTAACTGTGACAATTAAAGACAACCCTCTAACATATAACAATTGTTGGAGTGTACAGCCCACTAAAGTCAAGTGCTGGTGACATAGAGGAATTCATACATTTCTTGCATGATAGGCAGGATTGAAGAATAATAGTGGCTGGGGACTTAAATTTGCCAGAAACAAAGACTGGAATAATATTAGTTCAACAACATTAATAAGGAAATTATTCATAACATATGTTTAGGAACAACAATTGCTCAGATTGTAAAAAGTCTACCAGGAAATGGAATATAATAGACATTGTGTTCCTAAAGAAATTACTGTCACTTCATGTCAAGGTTTACCACCATTGATGTGCAGTGCTCACAGGGTTATAAATGTTAATTTGTTGCTAGATAATTTTGCCAAACTGAAATCTAAACCAATGCATAGAAGATTAATAACAGATTATAAGGAAGCAAAACAGTCACTATGTAAAATGAATTGGAGTGATGTTTTCATGAAAAAATGCAGAAGGAATGTAGAACGTTTTGAAAAAGAATTGTTTGAATGCAAAAAAATAAAAGAAATGTTTAATATCAGGAGGATATATTTCCATAAGAACAAGATACTTGATTAACGTGAAAAGACAAAAAAATATAAGAAATGGAAAATTGGTCAAACTGCACATTTGAAAACTGAAATAAACAAGCTGGACGGACAAATTAAACATAGTATGAGAAAAAAAATCAAGAAAAGAAAAGTTTGAAGAAAAAGTATATAAATAAATTGAGCATAATAGGAAATCATTTTATATATACATAAAATGTGAAAGGAGAAAAGGCATACAAATTGATGAACTGTGTATAGATTTTTAAATTTATTCTCAGATACAACAGATTATAAATATATTTACAAAATCTTGTGCAAAGCAGTTTGGCTACACAAATGGGGTGATAAATTGCTGTCCTGACATCTAGGTGATCTCAGATACGGAAATCAAATTAGATTATATTAAAAAAAGAACTATACAAATTGAATCCAAACAAAGCACTGGGAGGAGACAGAATTAGTAATAATGATCCGAGAGCACTTCAGCAAGAACTTACAGTACCATTATATCTATTATTTACTGTCACATAAATATGGGAAGATACCTCAAAATGTAGACATGCACTTATTAAACCCAGAGTCATATAGAACCTTAAATTTACTTTCATGTTGTGAAAAATAATGGAGAGAGTAATACTGGATAAGTTATTGTCAGAACTGGAACAGTTGGGAGTAATACTGGATATGTTATTGTCAGAACTGGAAAAGTTGGGAGTAATACTGGATAAGTTATTGTCAGAATTGGAACAGTTGGGAGTAATACTGGATATGTTATTGTCAGAACTGGAAAAGTTGGGACTTAAACCATACCTCAGCACGTATATATAGATACAAAATAGATCTAGTGCCACCTGTAATATACTGTTGTATAACAATATAATAACAGCTATGAATGTAAATTTGTGCTATGATATCATTTATATGATTGAACTTCAGCATCTGATATTGTCGTATATAAAATACTGATCAGTACATTAGAACAACTAGGTATTGATGTACTCTTATTCAAATGGATACTTGCATGGCCTACAAATAGGACATGGCAAGTATCATACAGCAATTGGACAGTAGCAGGCATTTTTAGGATACCTAAAATCCATAAGTGTATGACCAACCCACCCCCTCCGTCCAATTGTGGATAGGACTAGGTGTAAAATGTATTATATTTCTAAATTTGTTGATGGTCTATTGAAATAATCTGTGGCCAAGTTACCTCAGGTTTGCTGTGACTCTTGGGATTTTTTAACAAAAGTTTCAAAGGTTGAATTTAGTGAACATTGTCTTTTGGTTAAAATAGATGTCTGCAATTTATAGTCTGTTATACCACATCTTGAAGGACTGTCCTGGTTAGAACAGATTTTATGTAAAATAAATATTTTAGACCAGGATTGTATAAATTTGGTGGTCAGCCTGATGGATGTGGTGTTATCAAACAACTATTTGTTTTTTGAGGGTCAACTATTTAAGCAAACTAGTGGTGTGGCCATGGGGGCAAGTTGTGCCCCGAGTTTTGCCAACCTTGTGATGACCTACTGGGAATTTAAATTTGTGTTTAACTTTGTGTTTTAAAGTAGCTGGAATTTTTATACCTGCTTTTTGGGTGATATATTTATTATATGGATGGATGGTAAAGCAAAATTAAGGGAATGTATGCAATGCATGAATATGTCTACTTCTTTTCTAAAGTTTTCTTTAACCTACGATTTGAATAGCATAGCATTTTTAGACATTTTACTGCTGAAAGATTATGTAAGAGGGTGTTTTATCACTAGTATTTTTAGAAAGCCTACCTTTTCTAACAGCTACCTTCATTATCAGAGTTGTCATCTGAAGTTTCAGAAGAAATCTATGGTGAAGGGCCAGTTAGTTAGAGCGGCCATATGGTTTCTGATCAAAACATGTTTATGGCAGAAGGTGATAACTTAATGAACATGTTTTTAAAGAGGGGATACCCTTTGGATGTTTTGATAGAAATTAAAAATTAAGTGGTAGAGAAAAGGTTAAATGGGGTCTATTTCCCCTTATTATGTAATGTGGAGGGGAGATATCAGAATATAGCCCCTATGGTGAGAATAGCACATACTGAAAAAAACCCTCATAATCACTTATTTAGTAGAAGTGAATAGTACTATTAAATCTGTGCTGGACAATTGGGTTGTACTGTTGGTAGATGAATAATTGAGTAAGTTAGTAGGCAGTAAACCTAAAATAGTGTATAGAAAAAACAAAAGTTTCAAACAAATTATTGAGAGGAAATTGAGGAGAGAACAGAAAGGCAAGAAGGGAATGTCCAAATGTGGACATTGTAGGCAATGTAATTATATTATGGTTGGGGAACATTTTACTATCAAGGGCCATACCTATAATGTTCCTGGACATTTTTATTGTGAGTCCAGTTGAATGGTTTATGCAGCATGCTGTGAATTTTGTTCAGCCTTCTATGTAGGTAAAACTTCTAGAAAGCTAAAAGATAGAATGTATGAACATGATTTTGAAATTAGAAAGGCTAAAAAAACTAATGCTTTATACAGAGATGTGCAAGACCACCCTGAACACAGATTTAAATTTGTAGTGTTGGAGTTTGTGAAAATGGATCCAAGAGGATATAAAATTGAGGAGCATTTGCTGTTGGTCTGGCAAATTAGGCTAGATGCTGCAGTGGCTCCTGGTCTGAATGAGACCTGTTTTATTAAGGCTTTATTAAGATTAAAAAAGGTTTGTTGGTTTAATATGAATGTTTTTAATCATTTGTTTTAAATAAATGCACTTAGTGTGTGTGTGTGTGTGTGTGTGTGTGTGTGTGTGTGTGTGTGTGTGTGTGTGTGTGTGTGTGTGTGTGTGTGTGTGTGTGTGTGTGTGTATATATATATATATATTTTTTTTTTTTAAACAAATATTTTTTAACAAATACTTTTTAACAAAAGTTTTCAAATGACTGAATAATGCGTTAATCAATTACTTGATTAGTGGAGCTATGTGATTTTTGATGCTATATTAACTGACTAATTTCTGTGTATACTAGTTCTGAAGAAGTCCCTTTTGGGATGAAAGCGCTTAACACTGCTATTTTTTCTCTTTGTTATTAAAACTGGTATAAAGCACTGCCATGGTTTCCATTATTTTTTGTTTTGGTTAAGCAGTTCTTATTCTGGTGTTGTTCAACAAGAGGAAAAACAATGCACTTACTTAACAGTGAATCTGCAAACTATCCTAAAGACTATAGACCAATAACTTGCCTTCCAATGACGTATACATTATACAGTGAAATTGATGCTGACAGAATCTATAGTCATTTAGAAGAAAACTCAATCATGGGAATACAACAAAAGAAAGTTATATGGAAAAAAGGATCGTTTGTTATTGAATAAAGTCATAATGGAGAACTGTTAAAAGGGAAGAATCTAAGTATGGCATGGATAGACTGCACAGAAGCATTTGACAGTATTCCGCATTCATGGGTAAAAGAGTACTTAAAAATGTGTAAGGTACACCCTACACTGATCAATTACATTATAACACTCACGAAACAGCAGCAAACCTCTTTGCAGTTAAGCCATGATAAAGGACAAATTATTATTCCAGGGATAAAAATTCAAGGGGGAATATTCGAGTTTGACTCTTTGTCACCTCTGCTCTTTTGTCTTGCCCTTAACCAATTAAACTGTCTACTTAACAGGTCATGGCTACAATTTGGCTCTCAACAAACTACAACAAAGTGTAAAGGCTTCTCATCTTCTTTTTATGGATGATTTAAAACTATATAGTTTGCCAGATGAGGAACTGAAAGCACAACTTCAAGTCGTCAAAATTTTTTCAAACGATATAAGAATGTCATTTGGTCTTGATAATGTGCAAGAGCAACCTTTAAAGCAGGAAAACTGCTGTACCAAGAAAATATCAGCCTGTGGCAGGAATGTGATATAAAAGAACGTGAGCAAGAAGGAGTGTATAAATATTTGGGAATTGATGAAGGATTGGCAATATAACAAGAACAAATGCAAATAAAACTTAGTAAGGAATATTTAGAAGACTAAAATTAATACTGAAACAGTGCTGACATCTAGGAACAAAGGCCAAGCTATATACCAATTTGGTCTTCCTATCCTTACTTACAATTTTGGAGTGATTAACTGCTTCCAAATAGTGTTGGATCAGTTGGACAGGAAAACAAGAAGGATGCTTCATGCTTATCAAATGATTTATAAAAATCAGTGCATACCTAGACTACATATTCCCTGTACTGAAGAAGGTACGGGCCTCCTCAAAATTATTTACATGTATAACTATGAAATCATAAGACTGCATACATAAGTGGTGATCTTACAAGACTCAAACATAGTGAAAGTTTTAAAAAATGAGGAGAATAAGTCCAAGATGACTTCCCCACTTACTTTAGCAAAAGCTTATCGTTGTCAAGCAGGAATGGAAATCAGATCAGAAGTAGATAAAAATCAAACAGCAACTGAATGTGCCAAAAAAAAAAAAAAAAAAAAAGAATATAAGGTGAAGGTTCAGAAGAAAAAGCAGGAAATGGGGAAAATGCATAAATATAGTTGCAAGTATAGGAAACTCTTGGAACAACTTCAGGTTGATCAGGATCGAAAGCAGGAATGGTTAAGAAGAGGTGAATTTAAACCAAAAGACAAAAGGTTAATATTGGGCAGCCCAAGATAGTGGACTATGTACACATTGGTTTACAAACTCCATTGCATATGTGAGAGAAACAGACAAATATAAGGTTTGTAAAACAGAATTGGAAACAGTGGCATATCTTGTTGCTGGCTGTGATATACTAATGGCAGAAGGACTGTATTCTATTTATTTATTTAAAATTTGTTGACCAGTAAAGTCTGACTAGGACAGAGCCTATTTTTAGCAGATGCCTGGGGAGAAACACTCCAGACGCATGTCTTTGGAACATGGGAGGAAACAAAAGCACCCAGAGAAACACACAAGAACACAGGGAGGACATGCAGACTCTGCACAGAAGGCACCCCAGCTGAGAATCAAACCAGAGAACCTCTTGCTGTGAGGTGACAATGTTAACTGCTGTACCACTGCACCACAGTGACTGTACACTGAAAAGCATAATAATGTGGCAAAAATGTTACATTAGGGATTGTGCAATATTATATTATATTATTATAATAATATAGAATATTTCCACTCTCTCCTCGATCTACCATCCTTCTGCCCCCGCCTCTCCACTATCATATCCAAATATTCCCCTGCTAGGATGCGACGCAGCTGAAATCAAGAATTATTAGACATCTACAAACCCAAAACCAACATAGGCTGCCTTTTCTATAACTATAACCCAGCTACATCCTGGAACCAACTCCCCTTGGAAATAAAATCCCTCCAGCATAGCAAAAGTTTCAAATTAGCCACAAGGAAATACCTAAAAACAAAGTGGTCTTGCTACCATAGCCAATCACACTGAAACCACCATCCTTTCACCTATTTCACCACCTCACTCTTAATGTATCTCTAACACTATTCCACTGCCTCTTCTACCTCTTCCCTTCCTCTATCTCCAACCACTCTTAATTCTTACAGTCTCAAAACAACCTACCTGTCTAGTCTGTATCCTATACTCTACCTCCCCTACATCTCCTACTAGCCATTCTTACTTTCCTTTCTTGTTTCCAAACTCCTATACAACTAGATCCTACCCACTTTAAATAAGCATCTGCCTAACTATTAACTCATTTGGCTCTAAGCAGCTTAAATAATATTGTAACTAGTCACATTTTCTTCTGCTAATTGTTTAAAACCTTGTTTGTAACAACTCACATACTTGTCTGACAATTGTTAATACTATGTTGAATTGCCTGAGGAGCTTTTTTTCTCTCCAGGTCTCTGCTTGTAAGATCCTATAGCTGATTGTTACTACTATGTTACTAACATTTAATAAATTGTTTTCTAGTCCTGAGGAGCTTTTCTCCCTGGGTCTCTGCTGAAAATGAGCCAAAAGCTCAGCCAGACTAACCCAGTTAACAAATGTAAAATAAAATAAATAAAATAAAATAAATAATATTGAAGTAGCTGAAAAATATTGGAAATATGAGCCACAAAGCATTATAGAAAAGTATGATGTTTATATCACATGGCATCACCCATTGCCAACAGTTCAAAACATAGATGTGAGAAAAACAGATATAATAGTCCATGAAAAGAAGACAAAAGTAGCATTGATCATTGAAATTGCTACACCTAGTGACTGGAATGTCTTACATACAGAAAGACAGAGTCATAAAATACCATGATTTGCAGGCAGAAATGTGGGTAATGTGGAAGAAGGATACCCAGACAGTTCTAATAATAGTAGTAGCAACAGGTCTTATGAAAATGAATCTACAATTGTATTTAGATATGTTACCGATACATGTAACTCCATATGAATTGCAGAAGGAGTCATTACTGGGCACATTGCGGGTTTTGCGAAGAGCACCTGTGGCTAACATCAACGACTGAAACAATACTAATTTCATTAACTTTAATCATACTTTGACTTAGTAATTGGGTTCATTCTCTTAATGGTATTAGAAACCCAAAAAACTTGGAGAAATTAAAAGGATTCTATAAGAATAAAAAGTGTACTAAGTGGTTCTCTGAGAGAGCAGCTAATGCATGCAATAGATTAGAAAATTACATTAAAGCAGTCACTAGTTTAGATATTTTTAAGAACAGCCTGAACACATTATTGGAACAACTTTTTTGGCAGGCTAGGGCATTAAAGTCTGCTTGAAATATTTGTATGCATGTATGTATTTATATATTATTTTTAAATCAAAACATATACAATGTTTTCCCTTGATTAGTAACAAAAGACTCCCAAGGCAGAATACTGAATAAGATCAGCACCAAAATGAAGATTCATACAGCCAGACAGGAGGAGCTTTGTTCTCACTCCTCATTCAAAGATACTAGCCCTCAACAGTCTCCAAAAGAATCACTTCCTTCGTCTTCTTCACATTCCTTAGCACAATGCTGCTTCACAAATATGAACCACTTATAAAGTTACAAAGGTAGATATCATTTTTCTCTTAAATGGATGTTCTTTATCTCTCTTTTTAAAATATGCCCTCCTTATATCAAAGCTATACTGCCTCAACATAGACTAGTAAACGTGTTAGCAGAGCACTCTCGTGTTTTATTTAATTCCCTGTTCCTTCTATCAGTTGCAAATTATTTATGTTGTTCCTTTTAGTTTTACAGCATGTACATTATTAGTTCCATATGTTTTTCCAGCTTTAGTATTTTCAAGGCTTCCTTTCTCCTTCTTTGCTGCAGCAAACCTTTGGACAGCAGGATTGACTGGTACAGTATTCTGTCTGGAAACCATCATAGCATTTTGGGTGAAGGTTTCAACTGCGTTTCCAGAATCTTTCCTGTGGATGTTGTCTTTGATAACTGACTAAGGGCTGAACCAGCAACTTTTTCTTCCTTATTGCTGGTTACAACACTGTAGTTTTTTGCCTATGCCTTTGTCATGTTAATCGTTTGTCTTTTGCCTTTATTCTAGAAACTGGTGACTGTTTGTCACTGTTATGGACCTTCTAGGCATCTGGACGGATTTGTAATTTTGGCATTAATGTCCTCTGATTTGTCAAGTGTGACATTTTGTAAGATTCACTCTGTTTTCCCCTCTAATTCAATCTACATTTCTGTTTGTAAGACCTGTATTTACTTCCAAGGACTGGTGTCTTTAATATGTAGAAGAGAGACAACTGTTGCATGCTCTGCATTGGACTCATGTCTTCATTTCTGAAATGTTTCTTTTGCCTGGCTATTTTCCCCCCTTTAGTGCCAAAATCACTGTAAAAGTCTTGCCCCTCTTCTGTCTTTCATTCTGTGAAAAATATTAAATTGTGTTTTTTTTTTTGGGGGGGGGTCTTGGAATACTTTACCCGCAGACTGACTTTTATTGTGGGAAATGACACCAGTAAGTTAATTTGTGTTGCTATTTTGTTACTTAGCAGATTAACTATCTTAGTTTCATGCAGTATTGTTTAAGTTCTAACAGCCCTTATTTTAATTTTTACAAGGTCTTTTGACATTTCTTTCACAACATTTGGACTTTTTAGTGTTATTGTGATCTGGACATTCTATTAGTAATGTCATTACTTGTATAGTTGACTATCTGAATTTGAGTCATTTATTTGTAATGCATTTTTTATTATTACCTTATTCAGTGATTAGTATTCTCAAAATTTATTGTTTAACTTTTTGGCTGCTGTTCTGTAACTACATTGGTCTGAGTTCAATCCATTTAGTGGTAGCAGTGACCTTTAATTGTTTATGTCTATGTTAGAAATGGGACCAGCTGTTAACACTCCACCACTCTGTACAGTAGTGGATACCTCAGAATATCTTTAGAGTATACAGGAAGTTTGGTATTAAAAAACAGGGTGATCACCATTTCACTGGCTGTTTTAAGACCCCAGGGATGGGGGTTATGTTAATCCCTGTGTTTTGCAGTTATTACCATGGGCAAAGCATCTTGCTGATACAGTAAGACCTCTCTTCTGTCATATACTCGTGAATCTTTCATATCATCTGGAGAAGACAGGTAGGACATACTCTGGTGAAGCATTCTAATGCCAGGCATGTTCAAAGTAAATATGGGATAGTTTTGTTCCAGTCTTGTGATCTCATATTTATAACAGAGACTTGATTAGATGATAGCTTTGGCCCTTCTTTAGAAGCTCTGGTGCCGTGGGGGTTGCCATCCTCCATTTTTATCATCCGAACAGAAAAGAGGCTGTAGTTAACACTGACAACTGTTTTGAGTTAGTCATGGGTACAAGAGCGAACTGTAGATGCTGTCTTATCATACTGTGTGATGAAATGCTTTCAAACGTGCTTTTTTTTTTGGACTTCCTCTCTTCAATGCTGATGTTGGAGTTTGTGGCTCTTCTACAAGAATGATTTTGCATTATGAAAGATATCAGAGTTACTCAGGTTGTTAACTCAACTAACCATGAGGTTGGGCAAAATTTGGAATTGTTTTTTTTTTAACTTGGAGTGAGACTAGTAGCTTGGTGGTCGAATCAGTCACTTGGTTGGATCCCACCTGATTCATGGTTGACCAACCCTGGGTAAAGCTCAGTGACTTAGGACTTGTGAAATAGAGGAACTGTGGTCTAATCACCACAGAACATTTGTTTCCCTTTATGTGCCAGCAGATTCAAGGGAGCAGTGCTTTTGATCCAGCTGGACTTGTGAAGGCTTAAAGTAAGGCCTTGATCCCCATGCTGGAGCTGTTAAGCTGTTGTCAGGTTTGAATAGGTTGCTATGTGCCCTAAGTATGATTTTTAGCTCTGTGAACTTAGGAGGGCTGGCCAAAGGCTAGAGTGTTGTTGCTGTTTTACCAGTCTATTCAGTAATAGGTTTTTGTTAAATTTGCAGTACTTAGGTTATCAGAGAGAGCTCTAACAGAAGAAAATTTGCATATGTGCAAGGAGAGCTCTTCTGCAAAAGACAGGCCATCTGCTTTTTTTTGGATGGTGTGCAGTCTGTGAAACCATTTCTTCCTTACACTTAGAGGACTATTCAAGTGATGGATGTAAACTTCCTTATACCTGCTACTGATCAAATCACGTCTCTCATTGTTCACTTATTGGGACATTGTCTGCACCTGGAGTGTGTGTTCCATCTTGGTATTGGTTTGAATTTACTGTCCCTGTTAAAGACAATTTTGTTTCACTTGCATTTCCCAACATCCTTCCCCCATCAAACTCTTGATATCTTTTTTGGAGGTTATAGGTCTCAGCTTTTACTATATCAATTTGTCTTCATTTGGGAAGTGATATTCTGTTATAAAAGAATCACTAATTACTCTATTTCCTTAAAAAGTGAAAGAATTAGATGGCTTCCTATTGAAATGTTGGCATTCAAAATGCCAAGTACCAACAAGCAAAAAGGACCAAAAACAAAAGAGAACAGCAAATTCTGAAAATCATTCTTCTCCTTTAAACTTCTTTTTGCTATTGGGGGAAAATCCCCCTACACCCCCCATGTAGGAGGCAAGCCCTCCATAGCCCCAAACGTATATATGTATACCCACTCGGAGATCACAATGCCTTGGAGAAAAGGGAATACTTAGAGACATGGCAGCTCAGATTTAGTATATGTACGTACTTCTTTTGGGCATTCAGTCTCTGTATTTTGAGACTGGCCCTAGTGGGTCCTGACATTTCAAATGGTTACCATCTTGAATTCTCATGCTTTACAAATGGCCCAGGTGAAGGTCTTTAAATGATCAGTGCCTTTTTTGGTTTTGATCTTATTAGATCTCTTATCAGCACTGGACAAGGATGATCATGTGGTTGTTTGGAACTGAATTCAACATTACCATGGCATTACAGGGACACCACCTCCTACTTGTTTGGTTGAATACAGAAGATACAGGTTACAGGTATTCAGTACTGTACTTATTCTCTTACATGTGATAGTTTATAAGGTTCAATTTTGGGTCTCTTGCTCTTGGCCATGGATATTCTTTTCTTGGGAGGCATTATTCAAGGAGAAATTTACAGTACCACTGTTAGGACAATGGCATGCAGCTTTACTTCTTTCCACAATAATCTATGTCTGCTGTAAACAAGTTAATTACATATGTAGAATACATCTGTGATTACATGGGAATCAAATGAACCTTAACACCTCTCTAAGAAAGTTGTTGTGGCTACCCATGCTACATTACACATTTTTCATGCTCCTGTTTTGGCCCTTAACATCATCTGTAGTAGTGAAAAACTACACTTCATATAAAAAGTGTGAAATTTAAGCATTACGTTAGATGACAGACTGACACATATGGACCAGGTGTCGGCATTCATCAAACTGGCCTGTTTTCAATCTTAGAACTTTGTCTTTATAAAGCACTCACTCTCTCTCTCTGGTTGTGTATGCTATGATTTTTCTCACAAGACTACTGTAACGCCTTGTACCTAGGGTTTCCACTCTCAGAACTGAGTCATCTGCACCTGAAGCAAACCTTTGTGGCTCAACGACTTGTGCTGGCATTTTTGTTCCACTACATTACACTGGTTCTACACATCCTGCACTGGCTACAAGTTAGATCACTAATAATCATCATCCATAAAGTTGCAGTTCAGGTTTATTTAGCCATGCATGGCTTGGGTTTCACTACCTTTAAAGACCATGTGCAAGTTTTTTTTTTTGTTTGTTTGTTTGTTTTTTACCATTTCTTTTTCTTACAATTATACCCTCATCTTGGAAAGTGGGTTTTCTTTTTGTAAAATCACTAGTTTTTACTTTAGTTATTTCAGTAGAAGTACACTAATTGAATTTAATAAACCGGTGTTTCTGTTCAATGTGTGTTGAGCAACTGTCCCATTACTTCCTGATTCCATGTCATCCAGCCCCGCCTTTTGATGATGTGGTATAAGGGAGAAACAGTCTATAGTGGGCTAGCATGTTTTTAGTAGTCTGCAGCAGATCTTATTACAAAATAACCAGAACAGCACAATCAGTCAATTAGACAAATCATAGGTTCATATGTTCATAGGTAGGTACTAGGCTATCGGCCCAAGGGCCTATGTAAGCCTAGCCAGCAAGGTACCATAACTCAAAGTTATTTTCCTGTGCCACTGTCCAGCAGAGATACAGAAGTGATCCCCGGGGTGTATTTCCTATTTCCCATTCACTCATCAAGATTTTTCTTGGAGTGCTAATGAAGAACTTTGCTTGACATAGATGGGTAGCTTGTTCCAGAGTATAGGAAGTCTCTGGGACAGGAATATATCCCTCTAGCGTGTCCTGTTTATTGTGGTGACAAGGTTTAGTTCCCTAGAGCATGTAGCTTGGAGGGATTGGGATTTCTTTAGGTGCAGCATGTCCAACAGCTCTGGGTTTGACATAGCTTTATATGTTAGGCAGAGATCACCTTGGAGTATGCGATATGCTCTGGAATGAAGCTGGAGTTTTTTGAGGCGGTCAGTGTAGGGCATTTGTTTGAGGCCAGTAATCCTCTTTGTGAGGTACTTCTGTGGCCTTTCCAGCTGCTGCAGATGTTTTGTGAGGTACATTCCAAAAGGGCCATTGTCCTCTATAATGGGTCTAAAGAGTGACGAGTAGAGGGGAATAATGACCTCTTTTTTCCTGGATGAGAACCCTTTTATGATGAGGTGTGCCACGTAGAAGGACTTCCTGACTACTGTGGCGATGTGACTATCAAAGGAGAGACTACTGTCCACCTTGGTCCCAAGGTCTCTTATCACCCATTTGATAAATCAATTAATAAACACACCTATATTCGAGTGAAAAATAACAAAAGTAAGATGGAACAGGATAAGCTTCTTAGTGAGATGTATACTGATTAGCATGCAGTGTAATAAAGCAAATGCAAAACTAACAAATCGCTGTGAACTGATGGATTAATTGATCATTTATAGGGAGAAAAGTATGGATGTGCAAATTGCCTCAGTGACAAATATACTGTACAGTGAGTTTGAATGTTACACTGCATGAATTACTGCTGGAAAGAAAACATTTTAAATAATTTCTACATCTGTGAAGATGAAGTTGCATTAATGTGAATGTTCCGTAGTAGACCACTGTTTACTGCAGGGTGTCATCTGTATTATTACATAAATGTTTACTACAGTGTGACATCTGTGTTATTACATTGCATGCCAGTATAATAAACTTTACTAGGAATTTATTTGTTGTGCAAGGAGTTCACTCATTGCCAAAAAAGCATTTACATTTTAATGTAATACTTTATTTTGATCACATTTCACAAAGCCTGTAGACTATATTAAATGTTGCAGTATGCTTTTTCATGTCTGCTTCCACAGTGCCCACATATGGTATGGCTTTTGCCTGTTCATTTATTGCCAGTTGCCATTTTGCCTGCTATATGACTACCAACCTTTTACATTTTTTTAATAAGAATGAGATTCTATTTTATTCTGCACTTCACCCACGACATTAATTTTACATGCCTAACTCTAACCATTTAAAGTGGGTTTCCCTATGAAAGATTGACTTAAAAGATATTGCAGAATCAAACCACTAAACACAAATGTCCAAAATACCAAAAGGGCAAAATCTCCATCTGTAAGCATGTTTTACAGGAGGTAAGCCTCCATACCTCCAAACTTGTATATACTAATTCCATGGTTACACAAACATGAAGAAAGGAAAAACCTTCCAGAAACAAAGGAAATGCTATAAAGCACACTTAGACATCTTACTGGCAGTGATTTCCTATGGAAAATAATGTCTGTGGTCTGTTCTTCACTATTTTGTGATTTCAACGCCTAACACATGAAATGTGATCTCAGCCACCTGTCTATATATGTATATATATATATATATATATATATATATATATATATATATATATATATATATATATATATATGGATCTACTTCATTTGCCCTAACTTCCGATTGACTGACACCCATTTGCCCGACCCCATTTGACCAAAATTTCATTTGACTAACACTTCATTTGACCGACAAGTATTATTGGTAAGTAAATGGGATATGCCTCCTTCTCCACTGTAGTGTGACCCTGGAGTTAGAATATACAGTTAGGGGGGGTGTGGGGGGCACAGCCCCCACAATGGGGGATGTGGGGGGCAAAGCCCCCCACTTACTTTTGTTTTACTAAGCAATATTAAAGCAAAACTAAACAATATAACATGAACCCCCCCCCCTAACTATATATTCTAACTCCAGGGTCGCACTACAGTGGGGAAGGGGGCATATCCCATTTACTTGGCAATAATACTTGTCGGTCAAATGAAGTGTCAGTTGAATGAAATTTCAGTCATTTGGTGTCGGGCAAATGGGTGTCGGTCAATCAGAAGGGCAAATGAGTATATATATATATATATATATATATATATATATATATATATATATATATATATGTGTGTGTCTGTGTGTATATATATATATATATATATATATATATATATATATATATATATATATATATATATATATAGGTCTACCTGACATCATCGACAGCGGAAAACACCGACAAGCGAATCGCGAACGCCAGAAGATCAACAATGCAGAAGACCGACGCTATGGATGAAAACACCGACGCCAAGGATGCCGACATGGGAAAAAGCTGTGTAAGTATGCGATAGTGACGGACGTTAGGGTGCAAGTAAGGTAAGTGTGGATATTGACGGTCTGTGGGGATAGGGGTGTGTTAAGTGAGTTAGGGTTAGGGACTGGGTTAGGTAAGTGTGCGGTAGTGATAGTATTTTGGTTAGGGGCGGGTTAAGTGAGTTAGGGTTAGGGCGCTGGTTAGGTAAGTGTGTGGTAGTGATAGTGTTTGGGTTAGGGGTGGGTTAAGTGAGTTAGGGTTAGGGACTGGGTTAGGTAAGTGTGAGGTAGTGATAGTCTTTGGGTTAGGGGCGGGTTAAGTGAGTTAGGATTAGGGCGCGGGTTAGCTGAGTATGCGATAGTGACGGACCTTAGGGTTAGGGTTTGGGTTAGGGTTGTAGATAGTTGTGTATGTGTGGTTTAGTGTGGGTTTGTAGGGGTTTTGGTGTGCTTGTGTTGTGTGTGTGGTTTTTGGACAGGGGATGTGTTTTGTTTGTTGATTGTTGTTATTGTGGTGTGTGCAGTGTATGAGGTTTCGTGTTTGTGTACCGTCGGTTATTTCGTTGTCGGGCATGTGAGGTTTTGTGTTTTTGCACTGTCGGTTATGTGGTGTCGGTAATTTCGTTGTCGGTGTTCTGGGGTTTCGATTATGTCAGGTAGAACCATATATATATATATATATATATATATATATATAGAGAGAGAGAGAGAGGAGAGAGATTTCTGCAGATTAACAGAAAGTTCACTCAATCTCCCTGCAAACAGTGAATTTTCCTGATAATAGATGCATTTCACTTTTAAGATCATGGACAATGTTTTTTTTACCATTTCTTGTTGCTGTAACAATTATTCATACCTCTCAATCTCTTTTTAAAAACTGCTATTATAAACTTAAAAAGTTGATAGAATAGCAGGTTTTACATTAGCATAATTTTTCTGAAGGGTATGAAGTCTGAATCTCGAATGTCTATCATTATTTTCTAAATTCAGTCCTCAATGACTTGCCAAAAAAGCACAAGTATGAGGCAAAAATCTGGACATTCAACAAAAATCTGTACAACTGAGAGTAGCTTTCATCATGTAAGGTGGGTTTTCTGATTCTAACATATGTAGGTTTTGCTTTAGGTGCATCTGTGAGCAGCTATCTGATTACTTCCTGATTATATGTCATCTGATGGCACCACTTTCTAACAATGCATTATGAAGAGAAACTGTTTTTAATCGGAAAGCGTGTTTCTGAAGACTGTAACAGATCTCAATAAAAAGTGACACAGAATGTAGCATAGTCAATATGTCAGTCAGCCAATAAATCAATCAATAAATAAAGGCCATTATATTCAAATATAAGGCATCAAAGGCAACATGGAATAGGATAAGATTACTAGTAAATATATGTGTCTTTTTTGTAAATGTAGCAATAAATGAGAATTTCATATGTCTGAATGATACACTGAAGGAAATGCTATTTGGCTGAAATGTGACTTTTGTAGTACTTTTTTATTATTTTATTGTATTTTATTATTTGACATTTGTTTACCGGGAAAGTCCACTGGGCGGATCAAAGCCCATTTTCAGTGCAGGCCTGGGGAGAAAAGCTCCAGTACACTAATACAACAAGGTAATTACAGTATAGAGGTGGCTACAGCCAGATAGTCACAATAATTACAACATTCATTAAATACAGACATTGTCAATGTGAATGATACAGCTTGTTACATTAACACAATCAGGGGGAAAAACATGAAGTAAAGAGACAATAAGTAAGTAAATATAAAGGATGCAAAACTCGGCAATAATAAAACTGCAGGAAAATAAACAAGGTTCAGCTATAGATGTGGCTAAAGTTCTATGTTTGATAGTAAATATGAAGTTAAGATATGACAGCAGAGAGAATAGTGCAGAAAGAAGTTACATGATCTAAGGGTTATTAGTTAGTATGCTTTAAAGAGAATGGATTGATAGGGCATCATGGACCCTTCAATGAGGAAAAGTAGGCTTAGGTGGTTAGATGTTTGATAAGACAGTCCCCTGGATTCATTAAACTCAATGCAGGAATAGTGCTATTCCTTAAGGTAGTCCATAAAATGAAAGGTGAACAATGCTAAATTGTGCTCAGCTATGCATAGCCAGAGTAAGCATTGCTCAAATTTGTATGCTTAGCAATAATTAGCATAGCTAAAGTGATTTGCGCATTAGTAAGCAGTGCTTACCATCTTCCCCTTTAAGCACTACCAACCTTAGGTAAGCAGGTTTGCCTGTCCCTTAGCTCAGCTTAGCGTTTTCAAAATCATCCAAGCATGGCAAATGGCAGGAAATCAGCTCTATTTAGACATCGTAGGCAGAAATACAGCCCATAGCCAGTTGTAGCTGATCACTACAGGCACCATGGCAGGGGTTGGTGAAGGATCTCTCTTTCAGGCACAGAGCTGGGGCATTCAGGAGTCCAGGGTCATGGTTGGATTCCTTGTAAAACACCATGAAGAAAGACTGCTGCAGGACCATTACCAGGGCTCAAAGTACAAAGCAGAGGCCTGGGATTGTCTCGCACATGATCTCACCAGTGCTACTGGCATCCCTCGGATTGGTGAGCAGGTCCGGCACCACTATGCTGACCTCAAGTATTGGAAGAGGGACCTCTTGGACCAGTGAATCCAAGATGCTCAGGTATGGGATGTCCCAGCAGTGTGTAAGTATCCTAGGTTCATAGTTTCATAGGTTCATAGGTGTGTAGGTGTGTACTAGGCTAATGGCCCTGGGGCCTTTACAAGTCTAGCCATAGGATTACGTTGGCATTGTGCCACCTGACATTAGTTACCAGTGGCTCTGTCAAGTAGAGTCACTGGAGTTATCCCCAGAGTGAATTTTCTATTTCCCATCCACTCATCAAGATTTCTCTTGAAGAGGGTCAGCAAGGCACTCTGCTTGACATGTATGGGAAGTCTACTCCATAGCATGGGCAGTCTCTGGGTTATGAACCTATCCCTCCAGTACATTCTGTTGATTGTGGTAATGAGGTTGAGGTCTCTGGAGCGTGTGGTGTGGAGGGATTGGGATTTCATTCGATGTAGTATTTCTAACAGAGCTCGGTCAGACATGGCTTTGTAAGTCAAGCAGAGCTAGCCTCTAAGTAGGTGATATGAGACAGAAAATAGTTGGAGTTTTTTGAGTCTGCTTATATATAGTACAAGTGTTAAGGCCTAGGATCCTCTTTGTGAGGTACTTTTGCAGCCTCTCCAGTTGTTGCAGGTGTCTAGTGAGGTACATGCCAAATGGGGCATTGTACTCAATGATTGGCCTAATGAGGGAAAAATAGAGGGAGACAATGACCTCTTTCTTCCTGGATGCAAAACCCTTATTAATGAGATGTGCCACATAGAAGGACTTTCTGATCACAGTGGTAATGTGGTTATCAAAAGAGAGGTTGCTGTCAACCTGTGTTCCCAGATCTTTTATAACGCTTTCTGCATTCAGTGGACTACCATCAATGTGGTAAGTCATGGGAACCGGGTTTTTCTCAAAGAGGGTAACGACACATTTTCTTGCCATTGAGCTTACGGCCATGGTTCTGACACCATTCGTTGATCTCAGTGAGGCCATTCTGTAGGATGTCAACATCACATGGAGAGTTAATAATAGCTCCCAACTTGCAATCGTCTGTGAGCTTTGTCAGCCAGAGTCCCTTTGTGTTGGCCTGGACTTCAGAGAAGAAGATACCAAACAGGAGAGGATCCAGGACCAAATCCTGTGGGACTCCACTCGTGTCTAGTCAGCAGTCTGACTTGGAGTCAGCTACTTTCATCTGTGGGTTCTATCTGTGAGCCAGTTTGCAACCCACCAAATGATATAGGGTTGATGCCTAGCTTAGTGAGTTTTTCTATTATTCCTGAGCGGGGAATGGTATCAAAGGCCTTGACCAGATCAAGTAAGGCTGTATGAACCACCTTTCCTTCATCCACAGCTCTGGTGACTGACTCAAAGAATTCGACCAAGTTGAGAAGGCATGATCTACCCTTCACAAAACCAAACTGTGTGGGATCCAGAGCTTGGAGATTCCCTATATCCTTGTTTATTAGGTCCATGATGATGCATTCCATAGCTTTGCATATCAGACTCTTCAGGCTAATGGGGTGATAGTTCCCAGGTTCTGTAGTCGCTCCTCCTTTGTGGAGAGGGATGACTGTAGCAATGTGCCATTTGAGTAGGGACAAAGCCTGAGATGAGGGTGTGATTGAACAGGCACACAGGTGAGGTGCCAGTTCACACTGTAGTTCATGTAGAACACAGCCAGGGATATTGTCAGGTCCCATAGAAGCTGTATTCTTGGCCTTGGACAGTGCTGTTTTAACCTGTGCAGCAGTAATACTGAGTGCCTGGCAATTTACTGGTATTGTAATTGGTCTTTTATAGGGGGAGAGGGGCAAAGTTGGCATTGAATCTGTCGGCCAGTGTATTGACAATATCTGTTGGCTTGGTATAGGAGGTACTATTGTGCAGTAGCTCAGAGCAAATCTTGGTATTGCCATGGAGATTCTTTGCATAACTAAAGAATGCCTTGTGGTTGTCTTTACTGTCTGCTGCAATTCTGTTTTCATAGCTAGCTTTAGAGGATTTGATGACGGGATCTCAACTTTTTGTTGATGCTGATAAGGGAGTTTTTCCAGTGTTGGGACTTCACCTTATTCTGCATCAGTTTCCTCCTTCTGTTGTAGAGTTTGTTTATGGCAGGGGCCCACCAGATTGGCTTCCTTTATTTGGAGGAGGGCATCTTGGTTCTCTTGGGTATGGCGAGATCCATGCATTTGTGTACGTGTTCATACAATGCATTGCTGTATGATTCAGCAGTCATGCAACTATTCTCCATTTGCATGGGTGCCGTGAAGTTAGCCACCTCTGTTTTTAGGAGCCCAAGGTTAGCTTTGGAGAAGATTTTCATGGTGGTTACCTTTGTGGGGGGGGGGGGGGTTCCAAGGTGATTAGTTTGTGGTCGGATCTAACCAGGGAGGAGCTGACTATTGGTGTAGAGCAATGGTTCCCCCATGTTAGTATTAACCAGGTCAAGGATGTTGCTACCTCTAGTGGGGGTAAGAACGAGCTGGTCCAGGGCACTGGAATTAATGAACTCCAGGAAATGTCAGGCAAGCGTATTGATACATAAGTAGTTTTCCCTGCTAATGGAGGGGTAGTTGAAGTCGCCTGGCATGAGAGTGTTAGGTTGGATCCTAATATTCTCCAGGGTGCTTAGGAACATAGAGTGTGAGTCTTGAGACATGGTTGGGGACCTATAGCAGGCTACGACCTGAATCACTGTCTAACCCACTGTTAGCTACACCTGAAGTATCTCTGATGTGTTATGTTGGGCTACCAGTCTGGAGGTGTGCACATCCTTTATGAATAAGGAAACACTACCGCCTTTGGACCTTCGGTCCAAGTTCTGGGGCCGAAAGGTGTGGAATGAGTTATAGCTTGGTAGTATAGGGGCGGTTTCTGCTGCCTTGAACAAAGTCTCTGTTACAGCACAAATGTCAATGTTCTCCATTTTAAGGAGTGATTTGAGCGAGTGCATTTTAAGATTTAGACTTCTAGCATTGAGCAGTATGACCCTTAGATTGCATTTGTTTGTAGCTGTTATGGTGGCAATTTGGGCTTTGGAACACCGCCTAAAAAAGGCACTATAGGGGTGGCAAGAGCCTTGGCCAGTATCCAGAAGCCCAGGGCTGACAAATGCAGGCCATCTCTGGCAAAGCATTGAGGTCTGTCACTCATGTCATCCCAGGCAGACAGATACTGGATCCCCTTAGAGTGACACCAGAAACTTAGCCAATTGTTGAAATCAATCATTTTCTGTTAGTACTGTGGTATCATTATGGGTGATGGTAGGATGCTGCTCAGGGCTAGGGTCCTCCGTGTCTCTTTTCATGTAGTCCAGGGAGGTACGTCTCAGGTCATTCACACCCACTTGTACAATGACTGAGTGATATTTGTACCTGTTATTGAGGGACCTGAGTGCGTGCATTATGTGGTGGATCCTGGCACCTGACAGGAAGTTGACTGTTACTTTCTCCTTATTCAGCCTAGGGAGTGGGACATTAGTGTGCCTCACTATTGAGTCACCTATGACTAGTGTGTTGGGCATGCTGTTTTGCTTTTGGGGCTTTGGTTGAGTAGCACACTGTTTAGGAGAGTTATGTGTCTCGTGATTAGTGTTATGTTGTGGTGGTCGAGTGCGTTTCTGCCTTTCCAAGGTCTCTGCTGTTTGGGTAGATTTTTATTGACAGCCTCCATGAAAGTGGGTGTGTGGTTTGTGTTTTTATGTGAAGGCAGTGCTGGTGTGTGTTCTGGAGGGCAATCTGTTCCATGTGGTGTGGTGCAAGTGTTGACCTTCTCCTCTTGACCAGCTATTCCAGTCTTGGCTGGAGAGTGTGTGGCTTCCAGTTTGGATATATAAGTGCATCTCTTGCAAGTCTGAGTGTTGGGAGGTAAGAAGAGAGGGTTGTCGGTGTACATGAGGCAGTTGCTACATTGCCTCAGTATGCCCAAGTTCACCAGGTTAATAGGTGAAAACACAGGGAACTGACCTTTAGACATGCCTGAAGGGGTGGGCATTAATAATAAGTACTGGAGTTGTTTCCTTGTAGAAGATTTAGCGCTGATAGAACTTTTGTGTGCTACAATAATTGCTACAAGAAGTCTGGTAAAGTGCTAGACTAATAAGCTAGTAAAAGTGCAGGAGAGGAGAAAACTAGCAGATCTAAGGGAAAAATTGAAGAGCAGACTTTGGCACCGCTCAGAAGCTTACAAACAGTCCTTGATACATCAAATCTGTATCTGGACTAGACTAATTATAGGAAAGTTGGGAAACAAGCACAAATGTGGGCTTTTAAATCAGAAAGTTGAAAGAGATGGAAAAAAACTGCCCAAATGGCCAATGAACTACAATTTCTGGGCCAGAATCCACTCCTCTTGTGGTAGATAGGCTACCTAGTGCTTACCGCTCTCACTGATAAGCTAGAGGGCTTCCCTCCAACACAGAAAGGCTTGGGGGGCTCAGAAGCTTATAAACAGCCCTGGATAGAGAAAATCTGTATCTGGACTAGACTAGTTATAGGAAACACAGGAAACAAGCTTAGAATTTTGTTTTTTTGCAATTAAATTAACAAATGACTAAAAACAAGCGCAGAAGGCAGTATATTAGAAAGCTACTTACAAGCAGTAATAAGTGCAGAGTAAGAGCAACTGAACAGATAAGGGCACACAGAATAGCAAACTAAGAAAGTTACAGTAAGAACAGCTGAATAAAGTATATATTTTTTTTGAGGAGTGGGGACAAAGCAGGATTAAGAGGCTACAAGGGTTGCCCTTCCCAAATGTTCTCTCTGTACACAGTAGATAAAGCTGAAGAGAAGGGACTATCAGAATCAATTATTGTGTATCAAGGTTCAGCTTAAGTCTGAGATGGATAGGTATACATAAATGTTTCTCTGTCTCTTGTACAGCTGCAGATGAGAGGGCTGCGAATGTGAATGCATACACCATCAGGCTGTCAAGGCTGCATCGTGAGGCTGGTGAGTACAAATCTAGCTTGCAGTAGTCAGGGCAAATAAATGGAAAGGAGTAGAATGTCACCTGCCGGTAGTTAGAAATGTGTACTGCTTGTACTGAATAAATGACACATTAGCAGTGTAATAGTGATGTACAGGATATGTATCAATAAACATGTCAGTACCTGTCAATAAAACACAAAACCCTAAACTGTTGTATTTACTTTGGTATGCGTTAGTATGAAATGTGTACAGCTTTTGCAGAGCAACTATGGCTCTGACAGCATTAATTAATTGAGGCTCATCTGATAAAGATCGTGCAGTTGTAAAACAGATTAACTGTAAGAAATGTTCCATGCATCAAGATCTGATCCCTGAATAGTACTGTTGTGTTAACCCTTTGTTTGCCATACTGCAATTTGTCAAAGTATGAATGCACAGTAATAAGAACTATCTGTCATGCATGAATATCAGAATTACAAGGCAGATAGTCCAAACAAGAGAGTATTTGACAGAAAACAGTTAAGGAAGAAATAGGAGTTCCCCAGTAGCTCATTGTGATGAAATATGAGTTGTTGTACCTTTTGCACAAACAGGCACAGTTTGAATCCCGGGAGTGGTATTAAGCTGTATGCAAAATCTCACCCAAGAATATGTAAATCTGTGTAGAAACACTCAGGTATTGTTAAAAGAAATTTCCTCCACAGGTCTGCCAGGTAAGAAAATGTAGATATCAGCTGTAAGAATGATGTAATTATACACTTGTGTACAACACCCACGGTCCAATCCCAAGGCTGCATATGACAGCAAGATAAGTACATACAGCAAGAAGTCCCCTCCAAGAAATGTCCCTCAAGTGTCACTCTGTCATGGCTAGTGGTCAGTGCCGCTAACACCCAGGGTGACAGATAGAAGCTAAGGTGGACTATAGCTGTAACACACACACGCACACAGTATGAGTGCACATATGTAACCTTGATTTTGTGAATCTGTGTAGAAACAGTCAGGTAGTGTTAACAGAAATTCCCTCCACAGGTCTGCCAGGTAAGAAAACGTAGAAAGTAGCTGTAAGAATCTGTGTAGAAACAGCCAGGTAGTGTTAACAGAAATTCCCTCCACATGTCTGCCAGGTAAGAAAACTTAGAAAGTAACTGTAAGAATCTGTGTAGAAACAGTCAGGTAATGTTGACAGAAATTCCCTCCACAAGTCTGCCAGGTAAGAAAACGTAGAAAGTAACTGTAAGAATCTGTGTAGAAACAGTCAGGTAGTGTTGACAGAAATTCCCTCCACAGGTCTGCCAGGTAAGAAAATGTAGAAAGTAGCTGTAAGAAGGCTATAATCAAACATAGTGTACCACTGCCCAACCCAAGGCCATAAGTTAATGTAAAGTGAGGTAATACCCGGAGAGTAATGAGTACAGCAATGATTATTAAAGTTGTGAGAAATTGAAGCCTATACAGTTGTTAATTGACATCTCTCTCTCTCTCTCTCTCTCTCTCTCCCCCACCCTATCTGCACCAATAATCTAAACACATAAATTAACGGGTATGTTTTTCACCACACCTACTGTTGCTTCATGTGTCCTATTGTTCTACAAATATTTAAATGTTTGATTATTAATGTTCCCTGTCCAAATACCACCATTGGTGGCCTGTTGCTATCAAAGTAACCTGCATGCTGTTATAATGCCTACTGTGATTCCATATATGCATGTGTTCTGTTTGCTTTGCAACTGTTTCAAATCTGATGGTTTGGGTTAATGGGAACACCTATGCATGCTGTTATAACTAATCCTAGAATGTATTTTTCATGACTAACCAACATATGTTGTAAAACCTCAGCACCATAGCACATCTAGGAAGGCCAATCCCAGCAGATCTGCCTGTCCCGCCTTATATGGCCAAGGCAACGGGCCCCAGCACATCTGGGACCCACCCTGAGACCTCTTCGTCTGCTGGTTCTGCACCACCTTTGGGTGTAGCCACCTCAGGAGACGGGGCTCATCCCCCCCCCCGAGAGCGGGCACGGACAGGACACTGTCACCCGACGTCAGGTCCAGGGATTGGTGCATAGCGAGCTCCGAAAAGAGTTTGGAGATCAGCTACACCAGCTTGAGGGCCATGTGGTGCATTTTGAGGGTCAGCCTGCCCCTCCTGCTCATCCCCCAGCACAGCCACCTTTGGGGCTGTGAAGGTGCAGCTGTGACTGCCCATGGGTGGGGACCTCAGTCCCACTGTATCCAATTGGGGGCTTGCGTGCGTCTGATTCCCAACCACCCTCCCTGTCCAAGGTGTTTACCCCCCCCACATGTGTCATATACTGCCCCTGTCTGCTGTCTTGTCTGTCTTGTCTGTCTTCCTACCCAGCTTACCTCCCCAAGTATACCTACTATCATTCCTCAGCATCCCACCTCAAAAAAAGGGGCAATCTGTTCCCAAAAAAAAAATCACCCCATACATACCTGTCCATAATACTGGACACATGCAATCTGGTCTAATTGGCTTACCAACAC
This sequence comes from Protopterus annectens, assembly GCF_019279795.1. Lineage (NCBI taxonomy): Eukaryota > Metazoa > Chordata > Ceratodontiformes > Protopteridae > Protopterus > Protopterus annectens. The sequence goes on from NC_056728.1 coordinate 1,364,040,251, forward strand.
ATTATTGTTGTCCTCACCCCTCTATCAGGGGTTTGAATGTCCAAATTCAACTCCAAATTCTGTACAAACGCACAGCTGTTGCTGTATCAGAATTGGACAGCTATGGACCTTCCATACACCACATCCCTAGCTAACTTTCATATTTTCTTCCATCTGCATGCCCCTTTTTTCACCACTTTCCTATAACCCCTTTTTTATTTTCTTTTAAAGAAATTAGCACAGGGGTAAGTGGCAGTAAGCAAGTTTGCAAGACGTTAAGTGATGCCTACACAGATTAAGCAATTTCCTGTTTAACCATGTGTTGACATCACGTACCATTGCACAAACCCACTTACAACTGCCTTAATCACCCTGTCTCCAGTAGCCACTGTTCTTCCCAGCAACAAAGTAACCAGCCCTGGCAAGTCTTGAACCCAGGTCCCTGTACATCATACTCAGAGCAATTTACCCCTACACCATCTGAGATGTAGCAATGAGTGTTGTTTCTTTTCAAATATATCATTCAGTACAGGTATAGAATAGTAGGGAACAAACACTGTGGAATCAGTCATGTTTAGTATATATAAATATACACATATAGATATGTATGGTGATAGATAAATATTAATAAATATATACATCAGATATATGGGGCTATACATATAAAACAAATATGTAAAGAAAATATGCATATATATTATTTAAACATATGTATAGATATTAAACAAGGAACATATCAATATAGATATATCTATTTAAAGAAAATATATATATGTGTGTGGTGAAACATATATAGAAATGTAGATACATACTATATATATATATATATATATATATATATATATATATATATATGTATATGTGTGTGTGTGTGTGTGTATGTAGTTATATGACATGCAGTGCAACCATACCTCAGAACCATAACCTCTCAACCTCTTAGTGCAGGACTAATGTACAGAGGTTGTAGAAATGGTGGGGAGTGTGCCACATATAAGGAGATAATCAGAATATTGCTGTCATGACTGAACAATTGTACAGCAACACAGTGTGTAGCAGCAGAACCTTCAGAAGGATATGAGGATGGGAACTGACATCTATGTCATTATTCACTGACATAAATCCCTGGATCATAACAGTCATTTCCCAGACAAATACATATAAACTGTGGAACAGAACCAAAGTATGGGCCAAACACCTGGACATTCTTCAAACAGCCTGGCAGTGGAGAGGTGTGTTCAGAAACCTTTAGTGCAATGAATCTGGAACAAGACAGGCAAAGTGGGGGGATAAAGGCATGACAGTAGAGGCATATCCAAATTACGTGAGTAGATAAGCAGAGAAAGTTGTTGTACTAACACTGTTACTGCTAACATATATTGACGGAAATATCACAAGTCTGGGACACAAGTACTCCTTATTATGTTGTGACCCCAATCCTCACATCATCCCACTGATGTGTCAGGAGTACACAACAGTGATGGGGACCAGAACAAAGGTATTGACCACACAACTGTACATCCTACAAATATATGGACATAACAGAACAGTAGGGAACGTGGACTGAGCCTCCAAGCACTGTCCACACAACAAGCAGACTGACATAACACTACCCAAGTCCAGCTCTGAGGCTCTACACATGCATTTGCAAAGATAACATGCACGACAGTGATATTAGTATCTACTGATGGCATTCCCCAGAGTCCCCGACCAGAGCAGCATACACAGTCAGATAGAAAGGGTTCATGCCACTCACATTTACCCCCCACCTTACACAACCCAAACAACATATACACACTACACTTCTACACAATCCTGACAGTCTGTTAACAATGGCCAAAGATATACAGACACAGGCAAATAAGATCACAGGTGAGGTACCCCACAGCTGTCTTTGAGTGCAAACTGGAGACATCCACCAAGGCTCGAGTACTAAAACAGGCAATCACATTTTACATGGAAAAGCAGTGTTAAAAGTACTATTTTAATAGTAAAATGTGTGGTAAAGTATTTCTATCACCATGTTAGTGTAGCTGGTGTACAATGGAAGTGTGAATGCATATAACGTGAAACCACCCATGTATACACAAGTGTCCCATACGGTATAGTCACACCCCTTGCTACTGTAATGACAGCACATATAGGCATGTTATGTAAAGGAAATCATATACACTTGCCCAGCAACAAAATAAACAGGCCTTGAACCCAGGAACCTGTACAATAGTCACAGCACTTGACTACTAAGCCATCTGAGCAGGATGTTATGATGTTTCTTCACATATATCATGCAGTACAGTTTACCATAGGGAATAAACACTGTGGAATCAGTAATGATTCAAATGATACATCATTTGTCAATAACTTGCAGCATAACAATGGTTCTGTTATAAGTGTTCTATCAAACTAAAAAACAGATCTTTTCCTTAAAAGTACTTTGTAACCCACTACTGTCCCCATGGTGAAATGCATGAAAATTTACAGCTATAGACCTGTTGTCCTTCTAATTATTAATATCTCCCACATGTTATAACAGCCTGATTTTATTTATTTATTTATTTTACATTTGTTGACCGGGAATGTCCGACTGGATAAATGTCCATTTTCAGTGGAGGCCCGGGGAGAAAAGCTTCATACAGAACACAATAAAACAGAAAAGCACAATATAATATGAAATATAATCGAGACCCGGGGAGAAAAGCTTCATACAGAACACAATAAAACAGAAAAGCACAATACAATATGAAATATAATCGAGAAATACAATGCAGAGAAACTATTACATATTTACATAGTAAAACCATTCCAATATTAGTATAATTCTAGATAGAGGTTATACAATATATATGTAGGTCAATTTCCAAGTTCCCAGCCCCAACATTCAACAAGCTCATATATATTTTTGTGTCTCTTTATACGTTACTTAAAATATATACTAGACTTCACTTAATCAACAAGCTTGTACAGAGTAACTTGGTTAGGATTCAGTGACAATGCAAGGAGACCCTAATTGGGCAAGCAGTAGAAGAGTGTGGGGATTAGTCAGGGGTAGGGCAAGGACAGAGCCATCGCATTGTGAAGTATTGATTAAGGTTTTTTTTTTAATTGGGTTGAAGAGGATTGTAAGGTTAGTTCTCTAGGAAGAGAGTTCCAGGCTTTACCAACTGAGTTGGTAAACAGAGCTTCCCCAGCTGAGTTGTTTGCTTTGAAGGTGAAAGATAACATTTTGTTGGAGGATCTAAGAGTTTTAAGGTTCTGGAAGGGGGTGATGAGAGTTTTAAGATTGGGTGTCCATTCTGGCTGGTAGAGAATCTTGTGGGCAGTTACTAGTTGGTTAGCCAGTAGAAGGTTAGGTAGCTCAAGCCAGCCTAGTAGCTTGAGGTTCAGGCAGTGGTGGGTCCTATAGGCAGAGACAGTGGCAATCTGGCAATATGATTATAGCAAGTTGTGAGCTTGTTCAGGTAGGTTTTACTCAGGTTTGTGAATAAGTGGGAGGCGTAGAGAAGTGTGGATAGTAGATGAGTGCAAGCAAGAACAGTTCTGGCTAGGGGAGTTAAGAAGGGTTTGATCCTGTGATATTAAAACAGGTCTTGCTATTCTGCACACCACCCTCTCGCCTGTACAGGGCCCACATGTTGTCCAGCCTTTGCACTCGTATGTATGGCCCCTACCTCACATGTGAGAGATTCAACAACATCAATGGGATGATAGCAGGAATGTCAGCAATAAATAATGATGGACCATACCTATCAACCTCTTACTGCATGACATCTGGACAAAGTCTGGTATATAAGTGGAGGACAGAGGCCCAAACACAGGGCCATATTTGAAATATTGCTGTTATACAGTGGGAAAGTTGCTGGTGTTATATGGTTGGTTGCAACATATGTTTTCTGAGGGATATGAAGTCAGAAACAAATGGATCTTGCGATTTACTGATAGCAATCAGCAGTGTATGCCACTGATTTGCCAAGGACAACACCTTTCTGAGGAACAGACCAAACATAACAGGCAACCCTCTGGCCATTATGGGGATAGCCCTACAGTTGAGAGCTATGCAGACATAACTTTGTCAGACTAAAATCCATGCAGAACTAGGATGTACACACAAACCCTGCAAAACTAGCAGTATTCAAACTATATACTACAGCAATACTCACATTCTGTCCCTAAGTCTAAAACTTTCTCCACCATTTAGTTGGCCTGTCTCCACAAGTCTTGTTGTTAGAGTGATTCCCACCTGCTGTCTGTAACACTCTGTAGCTCACACACCTCCAGGAAGTCTTCCACAGAGGCAAGGTAAATGGACAATGCCCACATGAAGTACTCAATTATAGGAGTGTGTTGCCATTACATTGGCTATTGGAAGAACTATACAGCTGCTTTACATGCTATCAGCAAGTGGGGAGCCCCAGCTGGTGCACAGGCCATCACCTGGTCAAGAGCATTACCTACAAAAGGCAAGCTGCCACCTATTCAAACCATCTGTCTTCCAGTACTTGACAGCAAGCATACAAAAAGAACTTGAGCAACATATTGATATAACCCCCTGCACCATAAAAAAGAAAGGTATGTGAAACAAGCAAGCATGTAATTGACTGCAGTATATTTTTTCTAATAATGGGTTCAGTGCTAATTTACCCCCCTCTCATCCCCTAAAGGGTCCATATCTATACAGGAAGAATGCAGAGTCCATGTAATCACAACTACGCAGGTAAAAGCTGCACTCTCTAAAGCCAAAAACACAGCATCCATGGGACCGGATAACATCCCAGGCTGCGTTTTACACGAACTTCAGAACGAACTGGATCCCTACTTAAGCACCATGTTCAATAATAGCCTTGCATCAGGCTTTGTGCCCACTGAATGGCACACAGCAACAGTTATCCCACTCCACAAAGGGGGAGCCGCCACTGATCCCGGGAACTATTGACCTATTAGTCTGATGAGCCTGGTCTGCGAGGCCATGGAAAGTATCATCATGGAACTCATAAACAAAGACATTGGTAACCTCCAAACTCTGGAGCCCACCCAGTTCGAGTTTGTGAAAGGCAGATCATGCCTCCTGAACCTGATCGACTTCTTTGAGGCAGTCACCAAAGCCGTAGATGAGGGTAAGGTGGTTCACACAGCCTATCTTGAACTCGCCAAGGCTTTCAACACCATCCCTCATTCTGGAATTATAGCAAAACTCTCTAAACTAGGTATAAATCCCTACATCACAAGATGGGTTGCCAACTGGCTCACTGACAGAACTCACACTGTAAAAGTTTCAGACCCCCAAATCTGACCTCAAAGCAGTGACAAGTGGAGTACCACAGGGTTCTGTCCTGGGACCTCTCCTGTTTGGTATCTACTTCTCTAAAGTACAGGCTAACAAAGAAGGCCTCTGGCTAATGAAGTTCGCAAATGACTGCAAACTAGGAGCTATAGTCAAGTCCCCAAATGATGTGGACATCCTACTGAAGGGCCTTGCTGAGACAGATGCCTGGTATCAGAGCCATGGCCTCAAGCTCAATGCCAAAAAGTGCAGTGTCATCCCCTTTGGAAAAAAATCAGTACCCATGAACTACCACATAGGCAGCAATCTACTTAGCACTGAATGCATGATAAGAGACCTTGGGACCCAGGTAGACAGTAGTCTCTCCTTTGATAGTCACATTGCCACAGTAGTCAGGAAGTCCTTCTATGTGGCACACCTCATCATAAAAGGGTTCTCATCCAGGAAAAAAGAGGTCATTGTTCCCATCTACTCAACACTCATTAGTCCCATTATAGAGTACAACGCCCCTTTTGGAATTTACCTCACAAGACATCTGCAGCAGCTGGAAAGGCCACAAGTTCCACACAAAGAGGATTACTGGCCTTAAACAAATGCCCTACACTGACCGCCTCAAAAAACTCCAGCTTTACTCCATAGCATATCTCCCACTTCGAGGTGATCTCTGCCTAACATATAAAGCTATGTCAAACCCAGAGCTGCTGGACAAGCTATACCTAAAGAAATCCAAATCCCTCCGAGCTACACACTCTAGGGACCTAAGCCTTGTTGCCACAATAAACAGGACATGCTGGAGGGATAGATTCCTGTCCCAGAGACTTCCCATACTCTGGAACAGGCTACCCATCTATGTCAAGCAAAGTTCTTCATTAGTAATCTTCAAGAAAAATCTTGATGAGTGGATGGGAAATAGGAAATACACCCCGGTGATCACTTCTGTGTCTCTGCTTGACAGTGGCACAGGAAAATATCTTTCTTGGGTGGAGTAAGCCAGGGAACCTTGTTGGCTAGGCTTATGTTGGCCTTTGGGCCGATAGCCTAGTACCTACCTATGAACCTATAAGAGTTTGAAAGAATTATATCTCAACAAGACTTGCTGTAGTGATGTCCTGCTGAACAGCACCTATGGCCATAGCATCTGGCTCTCCCTGCTGTGACATAGAATACAGCTTAGGACCCTGACTCACCCCAGGAAAAGACAGCTCACATATTACAATTACTGGAGTGTCTGTCAAACACTGTTGACTGTGCCACTGCTAGGTCAGCTACAGGGATATTGTACATATCCATATGTTAGCTGTGAATATGAGCATGATACACATATTTGTCAAGTAAATCTAAGAGAACTATATAGAGCATGTGCATATTAAAGTACTGTTACAGAACCGTGTGTTGAACTGCATGTGATATAGTGAACCCATACCATTCAACTGTAAAGTGTTTTGCTGGACAGTAAGCACAGTTGTGCCTGATATCTGTAGTCACATACACATGCAGTTGTGTTATGTCAGCCAAACCATTGGCAAGTCTGTGAGCAATGACATTGTAACATATTAGCCTAGTTATGACTGTTGGACATCATCCTTAGTTATCACTGTGTTGTCAAAGACTACTGTGCAATCAACTTAATTATGTATGTTGCAGCTATATTAATGTAGTGTCAGTACTGATGTGTCTTTGCACCCATGTATGTGTGCCATTGTCCAGATGTCCTGCTATAACAGATTGAGAGGCACATGTATATATGCGTATGTTCAGCTGGAAGGCACACAACAAATAACATGGGTTGCAAGCAGTCAGGTAAATAGGTTGTGCATGTTGTACATGTGTGCAATATCAGTTTCACTGCATACAACAGACATACATGTATACAACTACTGCTTGTTGCATTGCCCTGACACTTTTATGGGTACTAGAATAAGCATAATTATTAGGTTGTAATCAGAGAAGTGTCCAACTGTGTCATGACCCTCTGTCGATGTCTACCACTAACGGCTATATGAACACCTGTATACAGTGGATATCAAAAGTGTACACACCCCTGTTGAAATGCCAGGTTTGTGTGCTGTATGAAAATGAGACCACAGATAATAATTGCAAAATGAATGTGACCCATAACCTGTACAATTCTATTTGAAACAAAGAAATCTGGTAGGGAAGACAATGTAAACATAACATGTATGATATGCTGGTTGCATACATGTGCAGACACACAGAGTAATACCTTGTAGATGCACCTCTTGCTGTAAGCGCAGCATTCCATCTTCTTGGGTACACACAAGCCATCAATTAAAAAGACTCTGATTACCCAAAATTAATGTTCAGCTGTCCTACTAGGATTATTTGACATTCACCCAATTGCCTGATAAAGCAAAAGCCATGTTTTGCAGAGAGCTTACAAAGCATCAAAGGGATCTCAGTGTGTAAGTCATCAGTCAGGAGAAGAGTAGAAAAACAGTCCACAACACTGGATATACCATGGAATACAGTGCAGACAGTCATCAGACAGTGAAGAACATATGAGATAACATTGACCCTGATAACAGCTGGATGTCCATCCAAAAGGGATGCAACGACAAAATGACAACTGTTCATGTAGGCTGACCGGGGACCTACAGCAACACTGAAGGAGCTACAGGAATGTCTGGCAAGTCCTGGGTGTGTACCACATGTGTCAACAATCTTCTGTATTCCCCATATGTCTGGCCTATGGGCCAGGGTAGCAAGATGGAAGCCTTTTCATACAGAGAAAAACATCCAGGGCTGGACTAACATTGGCAAGCACTACATCAAATCTCCCAAACGCATGTTGGAAAATGTGTCATGGTCTGATGGGACCAATGTTTAACCTTTGGCACACAATTCTAAAAGATATGTCTGGCCCAAAACAACAATTTGCATCACAAAAAGAAGATCATCCCCAGTGAAGCATGGTAGTGACAGTATCATGGCTTAGGGTTGCTTTTCTTAAGATGGAACTGGACCTTTAGTTAAGGTGGAGGGAATTATGAATGCTTCTAAATAATAATAATCTTTGTCCTAAAACCTACAGTCATCTGCTAGAAAGCTGAAGACAAAGAGGGATTTTACCTGTCAACATGACAATGACCTCAAGCATTCATCCCAATCAACAAAGGAATTGTGTCATAAGATGTAAAGTACAGTTTGGGCATGTGCATGCCAGTGCCCAGACCTACATCCAAGAGTACATCTGTGTGTTGACCTGAATAGGGCTGTGCACAAGAGATGCCCTCACAAATTGACACATTTGTAGCACTGTGGCAAGGAAGGTGGGCAATTGTTGCCAAGTAGAGATGTCCCATGATGTTAGACTCCAACACAAGATAAATTAATGCTGTAATCATCTGAACAGGTGATTACACAACACATCAGTTTAATGGTGTGCACACTCATTCAACCGACTTATTGTACAGATTTTTATTTGCATATGTTTTCACAGAATAGATTATTATGTTGTCAATTGAATTGTACAGGCTATAGGTCACATTAAAGGTGGGAATTGTTTTGAAATGAGTTATTGTGGTGTCATGTTTCAATTGCACAAATACCAGGCATTGTAACAAGGGTGTGTACACATTATAGCCACTGTAGCTGTATGGACTCAGCAGTACCATACCTGTAAAACCAGCCTGCACCAAGATAGAGTAATCCCCTTTGGTGGACAGCAGCAATAGACAAACCACATAATAGGTTGCTATATTGGCTGTAAACTGACACATAGGTGCAAGCAACAACATGGAAGCAAGTCTGCCTCTATCTGAGCATGTAAGTTCACAGATGACTCCCTGTCCTGCTGACTATGACTACAACTCAGACATATCCACACCACCAATGCCAATGACAAGGGTGTCTCCATATATGTTGTCAGTCTCAGAGGTAACAACACAATTCACCCTGTACTGCTGATAAAGCACACCTCATACACACATACCATGGCTACAGGCAACCTGCATCAGACAGGTTAGGTGGGAACATCACCAATCTGTCCCCCCATTTGGATTGTGGGATATGCACAGCAACTGCACCCCTCCCCTCACCAATGGTGAGCATGTACATATTGCCTACTGATGGCAACAACAGCAAGTCTACATTGGGCCTGATAACATCCCTGTCTGCTTCCTACATGAACTCAGGCATGTGCTCACAGCTCCATCACACACTGTAGTCAAACACAGCCTTGCCACCATCCACACCCCATCCATACATACACAGAAATGAATGGGGAATAGAGGATTATGCAATTAAGTGTACATAATTGGGGGGGGATATGACACATCAGGGCCAGGAGTGCAATGCAAACTGATATTGTTGTGATAGATTAGAGGGTTAGGGTGTATTTGTGAGTGACGGTGACTGATATCCACTGTTGATGTGCAATTTGACAACTGCATGAGGTTCTGTGATGTTTTCTCCTGTTTATGTCTTCCCGGTGCAAAGCAAAGGCCAAGTCTGCCTGCCTTTACTGAGGCAGAAACAGCATGCATCTTTGAAGCTGTCACCCAGCAGCATGCAGTACTATTTAGCAAAAGGTCACAAGATCTGCAGGAGAAGACCGCCCTGTGGAACACTCTTGTCCACAGGATAAATGATGTCGGCCTGCACGGCAGAACATACGAGCAGATTCAGCATCGCACTACTGATCTCATACGCCATGCCCAGCGAAGGGCTGCTACCATAGTGAGGGACCGCCTTGTCACAGGTGGGGGACCAGCCATCCAGTCCCCACTGACACCCACCGAGGAGCTCCTTGCCAACCTTGGGGCATCCACCCAAAGTATCCCACAGGAAGCTGAAGAAAGCATTGTGGAGGTGGGTTGCACCCACACAATGGACGAGGAGCGTGCAGGTAAGGCCCCAGTGCACATTACTAGAAAACTTGTATATCTAGTTGCATCTATATAGTATCTACATACATATGCCAGATAAGATAGTAGGTGTTGACGGTGTATAGTAATGCACAGAAGTGCACATCTATGGTGTGGGCAGCATATTTTGTAGTACTGGTGTTTGTCCTGTTAACTTGCAGTAATGCTGCTTCCACCCTGTACCAAATGCCACATGACAGTACCTCCCTCCCACAACTATTTAGGTCCCTCAGGTCAACATGTGGGACAGGAGCCTGTAGCTGGTGAGTATGGAATTGTTTTGTTGTGGTTTACCAATACCCTGTGCATGTTAAGGCCATGCAATTTGTCATGCACACAAATATCACACCTAGCCATAATGCATGATGTGCATGTTCACTTTTGTTGCTGTCAACTGCAGTGCATCACAGTGGTCACTATGGGGGCATATCTGAAGGATATGTAATATTCCTGTAGCATACCTCACAACCTGTCAGTGCAAGATGTCTGGACAGAGACCAACAAAATGGGGGGACAAATGAGCAGTAGGGATATGCATGACATATTAATATTATACAGTGGATACAACAGTGTATATATCCCTATCAAGATGCCAAGTGTTCCTGATATATATACAACAGAGCATAATATTACATTCCACACCCTTTCCAACCTGTAATGTGGCCATAACATGAACAATTAACTTGCAAAGCAAAAAATATGTTAGTGTTTCAAATATACAAACCCTACAATACATTAGATGCATATCTGTGCACACCCTCAAAATAACATATTGTGGAGGCAGCTTGTGATGTACTGACAGCATCCACTCTACTTGGCCACACACCTGCCGTCAAGTACAGTGACTCAGTGTAACACTGACTAACAGTCTGCTGTCCAAGCAGTATGTTCATGACATAAGGGTCTGCTGTCCAAGCAGTATGTTCATGACATTTGCTCAGTTGCCTGCAACAGAAGCAACCATGGCGTGCACACATGTTACAATGTGTCAAAGGGATCTCATATCTGAAAGGTATCAGTCAGGAGTAGGGTACAACAACATTAGCACAGCATTGCATATACCATGGAACACAGTGCAGACAGTCATCTACAGGTGGACTGAGTATGGGACAACAGTGCTGTTGAAATTAACCAGATGTCCCTCCAAAACAGATGACAAGACATGTTGAGAACTGGTCAAGGAGGCTGCCAGGAGACATGCAGCAACACTGAGGGGGTTGCAGGAATTTCTGCCAAGTACTGTTCATGTACTACACGTGGCAACAATTGCCTGGATTCTGCATAAGGGTGGCCTATGGAGTAGGGTAAGTAGACCGAGGCATTTACCCACACCAAGCACCATCCAGGGCTGTGTACAGGTAGGAAAACATAACATCAAGTCTCCCGAAGGCATGTGCTTCAATGTGTAATGGTGTCAGGAAACCAAGGTTCAAACCTACAGACAGTATTCCTAAAGCTACATGTGGTGCACAAGCAATACCTCACTTCACTTGAGGACCACCATCCACACGTTGAAACTTGATGGTGGCAGTGTCCAGCTTTAGGATTGCTGTTCATTAGCTGGAACTAGGCCTGTAGACATGGTGGATGGAATTCTGAACAGTTACAAATAACACTCATGTGTGCCAAAGCTTCAAGAATCTGCAATACGGCCAAGGATCGAGAGGAGTTTCAGCTTCCAACACAACAATGATCTGAAGCATACATCCAAAGCTAGCTGTGAATGGCTCTATCTGAACACAATCAAGGTTATGAATTGGCCAGACAAATCCCAGACTCAACACCAATAGTAAACCCCCAGTGTGACCTCCAAGGGCTGTGCACATGAGCTGGCCTTGCAATCTGATAGAGTTGTGGGACCTTTGTAGGGAAGACTGTCCAAATAATTCCAAGGCAAGATGTGCCATGCTAATATACCCCTTCCCAGGAAGAGTGACTGCTGTAGTTCAAGTAACAGGTCTTCAACCAAGCATTGGTTTAAGGGTGTTCATATCTACGCAACTGCAATATTGTATGCATCTCATTCAGTATCTTCACAACTGACACATTTGTTTGTTTCTTGATTGAATTGCACATGTCATATGTCGCATATAAGGTGTGTAATGTTTTCAAATGCAGTAATGTGGTCTCATTTTATATCATACAAGAGGCTGGTGTGTATGCTTATCATATCCATGTTACGCTAAGAAAGTCATTGGTGTCACCGGATTTGATTGCACATACATTCACTGCTGATGATGAGATGTGCAAATCAAATATATGTCATTAATTAGTGACATCAGTCCTCATATCATCCCAGTTATGTGTCAGACAAACACATAGGTGTTGTGAGGAACAGAGCAAATGTAAGTGCCAGACATATACACATTCATCAGTGATTTGTACAGTTGTGAGGTATGGTCTACGGTAGATGCCAGTGTGCTATACAGGTGCACAGCAATAATGTGTACATTGGTGCAGTGTGTGCTAGGGGAAGGGACATCACCTACTAACATGACTCATGCATCCCAGAGATGTAGATTGTTAGTAACAAGGATTAAGAATGGCTGCAATGCATGATGTTGAGGGCCATGTGTCATGGATGTCAACTGTTGGTTAATGTGAGGTCTGATAATATCTTTGTGCCACCTCACTTGTAACTGTCTGTGTGCATATGTGTGTGTGTTCATGTGTGTGTGTGTTTGTGTGTGTGTGCGTGTGTGCGTGTGTGTGTGTGTGTGTGTGTGTGTGTGTGTGTGTGTGTGTGTGTGTGGAAGTAAACCATACTGTACAAGTATTAAATTAGATATATTGTCTTCCCTTCACAGGTGGCGATGGGGGTCAGGGTCCCTCATGCATGGAAACTGATGTCAGTATCTCTTCAGACTCTGACAATGATGATAGGCATAGTCAAGCACAGGCAGGGTTGTCAGGGGCTGAATCTGTGCCACTGGTTGGCATCCCACTTTTTTCCACTCCATCCCCGCACAAAGTCACAATGCCCAGACATGCCCCATCACCAGTGGCCATAGATGAGGGACAGTTGGCGGGTGGTGGCATGGGACAAGAAAGTGTGGTGACTATAGCAAGTGTGTCTGCAGACACCAGCCATAGCTGGATAATAGGTGAGGTCCCACACAGGCAGATGGACAGGGGGAGGAGGAGGACTGATGCCCTTCATTGACCTTCCAGAAATGCCACAGCGGGTGTCACCAGATGCATGTTTTGGACTGTCATGGAGGCACAGGCACATATGGAACATCACACCAGACAGACTCTCAGGGTCCAGATGGCAAATCTTCCTGCTATGCGTGACAACATCCGTGATCTTGCAGATGCCCACCATTATTATACTGAGGTCATGGATAGACAGTTGGGTGAGATGGCGGCAGCCCTCGACCATGGTATGTCTGTGTTGGAGCATGTGGTGGGAGTTGGCTGTCGGCCATGTGGACATTGGACAGCACCATCAACAGCTGAAGGTCTATATGGCCATGCAATATCTCGCTCCCACTCCCGTAGTGGCAGTACCAGCAGCACAACTGCAGGGAGGTGCTGTCCACACCATGATGCAGCAAGCCACATGTGGTTCTGGACAGTCCCAACAGGGATGTGGATCCAGCAGACAACAGTCATCATCAGGGAGTACTACTCCATTTGGCCTTGAGCCTGATGGTGCCAGTGGAACCCCATGGGAGGCCCAGTTCCTGTGTCTGTGGCTGGACACCGTGAACGATACACCTGCCATGTATGGTCCGCAGCTGTCCAACATACCCCTGTATAGGGCAGCAACATGGCAGAACTGTGTGCATCCATACACACACACATCACCATCACAGCTAGGGCACATCCATACTTACACACACCACCTCTGTACGGCCAATGTAATACAAAACCCCCTAGCCACACACATGATGTCAACCAATTGTCGCAGTCTAGACCTTTGACAAACCCACACCACACCCTGTGCATATGATGACACCTGTGCCACATCTTTGTCATCCATACCATCAATGCAGGGAAATGCTAACATGGTTCTGATGCCCAGGGTGAATTTAGTACAATGTATCAATGTAATGCTGTGTAAAGTGTTGTCAGCCAGCATGTTTAATTGTTACACTTCAGACTGTTTAGCTGTCCAGCCATGATGCATTATCGCTGTTATTAACACTGACTGTGGTCTCCATAATGTATTCTGTTTGTGTTCTAGGTGTCTGTCTGTCAGGAGGATGTAGCCCTGCAGCCCTTTTCTACAAGTGATATGGCAGTGTGTAACCAGGGTACAGCTGTACACAATTAACAGGTCGGTATAACAGTTATTGCATGAACAACATGGCTGATAGGGCTGAGGGGTGTATACAGGTAAGTGCATGGTGGCTGATGTCAGCAGGTCTTGTACAGTGGACAATGGTAAGTGTACTGGGTGGAGAACACCAAAGGTTTGTGAATACCACACACACAAAGGGTATTCTGTTGATGCAACACAGAGAGAATACTGTTCAGACACACAAATACACACACACACACACACACACACACACACACACACACACACACACACACACACACACACACACAGGATCACGATTGTCAGTGTTGGGTTTGACACCCCCACCCATCTAGTTATTGGTGGCACAGTGTTAGGTAGTTACCACAGGGGGCACGGAGCTCATAGTTTGTTGTGTTTCTGAAACACATGCGTAGTGATTAACATCACATGCTCCTGTAAGGTATGCCAGTGGGTGGTGTAGTTGGTGTGACAGTTTTCATACTACTGTCACACATGAGTGTACACATTCCCAAACACTGCTGTACACACAAATAGTCACTCACATTTTCCCTCTCTGTCTCTCTCTTCCTATGTCAAACACACACACACACACACACACACACACACACACACACACACACACACACACACACACACACACACTTGCTAGTACACACACACACACAACACACACACACACACACACACACACACACACACACACACACACACACACACACACACACACACACATACACACTTGCCAGTACTGACATTAGCAGACCAGCCTATCATGTTATTTGTACCATACTATTCCATACTGTTGCACAGGGCTTATAGGGCTGAATAATGTCTACAAATACCAGAACGGTTGATGTGAACAGCGGACATCATCCAGTAGACTTAGGAATGTGTGCTATGTGTACTATGGCATAAATATGAATCCATGGCCATCCAATGGATGTCATTCGCACACAAACACACACACACACAAGAGACTCTTCTCTCACTAACATTTTCCAGGACTGGGAGTAGAATCCCTACCTATTTATTGATGCTACATTGCATCTCACATACCATGGAGGTTATGGGGTGACACTTGTCCAAAGCTACTTCTACAGTGAGGGACATAACCAGGCCTTGCAAATTCTGGCAATGGGGGATGTGCTGGGTGAGAGAGGCCTCAAAATACTGTAACCTACGCATATACACACTTACACACAATAATAAACACATTTGCCAGGACTTGTATTGGAACCCCTAGCTATATGGTTGTTGGTATTACAGTGTTATGCAGTTCACACACACATCACAGAGCTTATAGGCTGTGGAGTGTCCCAAGGTACCTATATAGCGAATAACATCTGCAGCACTTGTAAGGTATGGCAATGGTAGTTGTACTGGGTGAAACGGGCCACCAACGTCTTTCACCCACATGTTTACACAGTCACAAACACTTTCAGACACATTAATGTACACACACACACACACACATTTGACAGTCCTGAGATCCATGGTTTCAAAGACTCACAGGTGTGTACGTGGCAAATAGCCAAGGAGGCTTTACAAGGCTAGCCTATGGGAATATACTGGCATCATGCCACCTGATGATACTCCCCAGTGTGTCTACTGAGTATTGTCACTGTAGTGGTCCCCAGGGTGGGTATTCTATTCCCCATCCACTCCTCCTGATTTCTTTTGAAGAGGGCCAGTGATGATATGTGTGTGGCATTTATTCCATGGCGTAGCCAGTCTCTGGGTTGTGAACCTGTCCCTCCAGCATGTCCTATTGATTGTGAGAATGGGGTTGAGGTATCTGGGACATGTTGTGTGGACAGATTGGTGTCCTTGGATCTAGCATTCCTGACAGGGTTGGGTCAGACATGGCTGTGTATGTCAGGCAGGGATCGCACCTATGTAGCCAATATGAGACAGAGATTCAGTACAGTTGTTGGAGTCTGTCTGTATGGGGCAAGTGTGTAGTATCTAAGATCCTCTTTGTGAGATACATTTGCTGCCTCTCCTGTTGTTGCCAGTGTCCAGTGGGGTACATGGCAAATGGGCCTACTGAGGGGTGTGTACAGGGAAACACTGTCCTTTTACTTGCCGGATTCAACACCCTGAGTCAGGAATAGTGACACATGGAAGGACATTCGAAAGACAGTGGCACTGTGGTGGTCACCATACAGCTCACTGTCAACCTGTGTTCCCAGTTCTGTTATACCAACATCAGTGTTCAGTGGACTACCATCAATGTATTACTTTATGGGAACCATGTCGTACCCAATGGGGATGGCGACACATCATCTGGCATTGAGCTTATGTCCAGGGTTCTGACAACAGTCACAGGTCTCAGAGAGGCCTTTGTGTAGGAAGTCAACCTCACGTGGGGGAAAATAATAGCACCCACCTTGTATTCATCTGCAAAAATTGTTAGCCAGGGCACCTTTATATTGGGCAAGTCCTCAGAGGTGTGGATCCCAATCATCAAGGAATGCAGGTCCACAACCTGTGGGACTCCACTCATGACTGTTCAGCAATCTCAGATGGAGTCTGCTGCTTTCACACTGTGGGTTCTATCTGTGAGCCAGTTTGCAGGCCACCTACTGATGTAGGTGTGGCTGCCTACCTGACTGTGTTTATGTATGATTCCTGAGTGGGGAGCGATATCCAATGATTAGATTGGCAGCCTATCTTCTTATCTATTCCATACTGACACATAGTTATTGCACATGGCACAAAGCTTATAGGGCTGCAGAGTGTCTACAGGTTCCTCTACTGTAGATGGCAACCACAGGCCTTGTAAAGTGGACACTGGGACAGGTACTGGGTGGGCAACAGCAAAAAGTTGCAAAACCTGCCCCCGATTGTATGGTTCTCACACAAACACAACAACCCACCCACAGAGCAGTTACTGTTCACACACACACACACACACACACACACACACACACACACACACACACACACACACACACACACACACACACACACACACACACACACACACACACACACACACACACACACACACACACACACACACACACATTTGCCCAGACTGAGATTAGATCTCCTACCTATCAATTTAGTTTTACTACAGTGTTACGTATTTATTGCACAGCCCATGGAGCTTATAGGGTAAAGGTTGTCCAAAGGTACTTCTAAGGTGAGAAACACCACCAGCTCTTGTAAAGTATGGCAATGGGCGATGTACTGGGTGAGAGAGGCCACAAATACTTTAAACTGCACATATACACACTTACACACACACATTTGCCAAAACTAGGACTACCCACCTACCTAACTAGCTATTTCTACTATAGTGTTATGCAGTTATCACATGCACCACAGAGCTTATGGGGCTGAGGCCTGAAGCAAGGCGCTTCTAAGGTGACTGATATCTGCTGGACTGCCAAAGTAGGGAAAGGGGAAGTGTACTGAGTTTGAATGGACCCAAAAGCTTTTAGTTGTAAACACACACACACGTTTATACTTGCCAGGACTGATATTAGAACTCCTACCTAACTAGCTGTTTCTACTATAGTGTTATGCAGTTACTGCACATGCCACAGAGCTTAAAGGGTTGAAGCCTGATGGAAGGCACTTCTAAGGTGACTCACATCTGCAGGACTGCTAAAGTAGGGAAAGGGGAAGTGTGCTGGGTTTGAATGGACCCAAAAGCTTTTAGCTGTAAACACACACACACACACACACACACACACACACACACACACACACACACACACGCATACACATACTTTTATATTTGCCAGGACTGAGAGTAGAACTTCTACCTAACTAGTTATTTCTACTATACTGTTATGCAGTTATCGCATGCACCACAGAGCCTATGGGGCTGAGGTCTGATGGAAGGTACTTTTAAGGTGACTTATATCTGCAGGACTTCTAAAGTAGGGAAAGGGGAAGTGTACTGGGCTTGAATGGACCCAAAAGATTTTAGTTGTAAATGCACACACACACTTTTACATTTGCTAGGATTGAGATTAGAGCTCCTATCTAACTAGTTATTTGTACTATAGTGTTACACAGTTATCACATGTGCCACAGAGCTTATAGGGCTGAGGCCTGATGAAAGCAACTACTATGGTGACAGACATCTTCAGGAATGTTAAGGTGGGGCAATGGGAAGTGCACTAGGTGTGGAAGGCCTGTTCATTCCTAGATCCTACTGACATTTCTCTAAGTGTATGAGCATGCCTAGTGTGACCTTCCATAGTACATGTGAGACTCCATTCCAGGGATTGTTGTACTCTAATCCAGTTTGTTTTGTGCTACAGCCATACCTCTCAACCTGTTGGTGCAGGATATATTGAGATAGCCTATCTAAATTGGGGAACAATAGGCCATACAGTGATTGTGACAATTTCTCTCAGTAATGTATGGGTTGCTAGGGTTACTGGGCTTCTCTTAGCAGACATCTGACATATATGCCATTCGACACTGTCATGTATTGTTTCAATACCTCGTGACATACCTCCTCAGATCATCACAGTGATTTACCAGAGGAATACATGATGGATGATGCACACACCAGGATTATGGGCCAAATCCAGCCTGTTGAGAGATGTGCCTGCAAACAATTGACTGCTGGTGCTCTGGAAACAGTCTAGCACCTTGGTGACATATTACAATGGTGGAATCTCTGTGTATTTCTGTTCTGGCCTGGTTTGATTTCCAGTCCACAGTTGGGTAATATAAGTCAGACAGGATCAGGTTGACAGGTAGACTCTGGATAGATTTGTAGAGGATAAGATATGTAGGGTGTGTGTGTCCTGAGTCAAATATGTTTTCCTATAGCTACCAGTACTTTGCATTGGGTCCTCCTCTATGGTTGACTGCACTTGGAGGGTCTTGTGTTTGTCAAACTGTTTGACCAGCCTGGAGGTGTGTGTTTGTCACACATATATGTATGGCCCACCTCATTTTGCTTGGATGGCCACATGTTGGGGTCAGGATGTTGCACAGGATGAGTGGATCAGGCAAGGGTGTGTTACTCCCCATGGCTGTGGCTCAGGGTTCTGTGGGTGCAGACACATCACCATCCTCCAGGGTTAGGACTGCCTGCAGTGAGTGCATTCCTATGTTTAAACTCCTAGCCCTGCCTGGTGACTGTACTGAGTATCACAGAAAGTCCACATCCATTACTCATATATCTTATTGGTTACCCAAACAAGTATGCTTTTCAAGCAAAAGTGTTTTGCAAGTCACTCAGGGTTGAAGTCAGATATTACTGACAGTTGACATTGCAGTTTCAGACTTCGTACCCATCAGACATTCCATGCTAATACACATCATTCCATCAACTTTATAACATTATCAGAGCAGCATTTCAAAGGTGTCCTTCTCTTTGCACCATTATCACCCCATTATTCATGGCTTAGTCCAGATTTCTGGCTCTCTGAAGATAGCAGGTTTGCTCCTAGCAGTTATCAACATGACTTTTCTTTGCCTTTTGAGGACTGTGTTATGTTGGTGTTGTGGACCCCATAACACTCCCTAACATGGCACTGTGGGTGAGGCATAGGCATTTGCCAGAAGCCTGTAGGCCAGGTGTGACCGATGCAGGCCATCTGTAGCAAGGCAGTGCATTCTGATGACCATATGTTCCCAGGCTGCCAGCAGTAGACACTCCTGGGATGGCACAAGTAAGTTGACTGGGTGTTACTGACAATTGCTTTTTGTTTGTGTTGAGCTATTACTCTAGTATGGGTGGATGCTGCTTAAGGCTAGGGACATGTTACTGCATTTCTATGGGACTATGGGCGGTGACACATCTGTACACAATACACATCTGCACAGAATGTGCTGATATTTGCTTAACATTTTGGTCCCATTTAACATAGTGGTGTGCCCTAACTTTCAGACTACAGGCATAACAGTATTGACCACAGGTCAGACTGTTCTGGAATAGACATTTGTAGTTTAAGACTTCTTACCTTTCAAAGCCATACTGCTACTCCCATACCTGCTGTGATATCACTGTGTAAAGGTCTGTGGGTGGGGATGTCATGGATGTCACCATGTGGGGGGCTTTGCCAAGCATTTATGTATGGTTTTCTACAGCTGATCTGCTGGGTGAGGCTGGTAGTGGGTATGAGATCCCCATTTTGACATCCATGTATGTGACCTATGACCCCCCAGATATTTGACTCACCACATATACTGCAGTGGCATTTGTCAACTAGGGTGGTACTGTATGGTGTGGGTAGGTCAGCACTGGGGATACACTTCCTGCTGTCCCACAGAACTGTCAGTTGTCTGCTGCTATCCCATTTAGCCACCCCATTCCTTTGCATGCTTGATCAGTACCATAGATATACTATCATAAAATTCCACTCTATTCATTAATTTTGTTATGGAGACTGGCTTACCTTGTGCCTGAGGCTGTTGTGAGGATGGTGCTTGATGGCTGATTATGTCAGATGCACGCAGTACACTGCCTCTTCATTTTAAGGTATAGGTGGTGTGATGTTTGGCATCCATTTTACTGTGGGTGCGAGACAGAGAGAGAGAGAGAGAGATCATTCCCTGGGGCCTTACAGTGTCAGTGTTTGTGCTATGCGTTGCCTCTTTGCCAAGGCCTGGGCAAACTGGGCACCCGTCTGTCTGCCTACAGGGGCAGGCTCAGGATGTTCTTCCTCCGAGTCTCTCTGTGCCTGTGGAGACCTTGGCAAAGGTGGGGGGCTGTGTGGCCCTTCCCCATTTTGTTCCTGCTGCAGCTGTTGTGGCATGGCACATACTATGAACATGTGTGCACATGTGGCTGGAGAGTACTGCAAGGCTCCACCAGATATATCAAGGCAGCGGAACCATGACTTCAGCATCCCAAACATACGCTCTATAATGATCCTGGTTTGTGCATGTGCCTCATTATAGCATTCTTGTGTGGGTGTGTGTGCATTTCTGATGGTTGTCATCAGCCATGGCTCCAGTGCATAGCCAGCATCCCCCACCAGCTCTCTATATGGGATGTCCCCACTGGCAAACACCTGGTACAGCTGTGACGAATGCCAGATGTGGGAGTTCTGTTAGTTTCCAGGGCTGCCAGCACACACATCCATGATAATGCCCTGGGCAGTTGACGGAGGGGAAGCCCTTGCGGTTTATGTAGACCCTACCCCATTCACCAGGTAGTGCTTTGATGTGGATGTGCATGCAGTCTATGGCACTCAGTACCTCTGGATAGTCTGCTACATGGTGGAAGAGATACATATTGCTGGTCCTCTCCTCATGACTGCTGGGGAATTAAATGTGTCAGCGGCATGTGGTCGCATGGCATCCAGGAACTGGTGGAGTATCAGACCAGTTGGTCTTTGGAAAATACTTGTAGCTACTATTCTTAAGAATACACATACCTTGGTATCCACTAGGATGGGTTCCCCTCTGTTGGTTCTGGCTCTGAGGTGAGGCTGGCACAGCTCAACAAGCTGCGGAAGTATGTCCCTGTCCACCCTGTATTGCTCTATTATCTCCAGATCATATAGCCCCTGGTAGGTGACCCTGGGTCTGAACACTCTTCTCCTCCTCCTTGATCTGAGTTGGTTGTCAGCATTTTCCCCCTCACCACCCTCAGTCTCTAGCACATACTGATAGATAGATCAGAGCAACAGCAGCCCCTAACATGTTTTATTAGATTTGTCAGTTTAAAATTCCCTCAAATGTGTACTCCAGTGGTGTAGAGTCTGTGGGAAAAAACAGACTGAAAGGTGTTTGCATAGTTTATAGTAGTGTGCTGGGCTTCTGCCTGTGTAATTGGCTAAGTGTGATACAGTCCACCTGCCAGCTATGGTTGTTCTCCTTAATTACCTTATTTCTGCAGTTTCACCTTCCCATTTCCTCCCCATTTAAGTCCTGATGCACACCACACATTCCTGGTGCTCAAATGTGGACAGTTTTGCTGTCCCCTATGTTTTATTTTTTTTTCTGTTTTAGGCCCCATGCACGCTGCGCAAACCCGTTTAGCTAAAGTAAACAGTTTTAAGCAGAACTGGCCATTCCTAGATGTGAACACACTCTGCATTTCATGGAATAGGGAAATACAGCCTCAGACACACCCCCTGCCTTAGCTGTGCTTAGCTAAGTGCAAACATGGTCCACTGAGCTCCAATGTGCTTACAGCAATCATGACACACCCCCTTTTCATGTTAGCTGCTCCTCCTGTCTACGCCATTGTATTAGAGCACCTACATACTTAGGTGCAGTCTGACACTTAAAAGAAATTTGTGATTCAGTATAAATCCCCTCATTTGCATACACCACTGCCTTACTCCTGAGATATGACACTTACACTAAGCCTTTCCCCTTAGCAACCACTATTCCCTGGTATTGTTTTCATTCTGCATGCCATTGACTATAATGGCAAAATGCAGATTTCTCTCAAATTTGATTTTTCCCCCTTTTTTTTATTTTTGGCATGATTCCATTTCCACTCTGCTGCCCTATGCTTAAATGGCTGAGATCGGCCAAAAAAAAAAACATTTATTTTAGAAAATTTAAAATATTTTTCATGCCAATGGCCATATATTTGGCCATTGTCATGCCTAATGAATGGAGTACATGCTTTATTTGAGGCTGCCATGCCTCTGTTTTCTTATTTGCAGAAATGTATTCAGCTAGTAACTGAATACATTTCTGCAGGTTACACTATTCCTGCACGGACACCTGCCTGCTTGCTGAATCACTAATTCACCTCATTTGCATGTTTTTCAACAGAAAACGAGGTAATTAGTATAAGACAGTGGTGTCCATGTAGAAATAGTATATGAGCAATTGTGCACGCCCCAGGAGCCCTTCGCTGAATCGCTCGGTGGATATATTGCCTGCAGCAGCTCCTGCACTATTCCTACACTTCATGTAGGGTTTAATGAATCCCGGGAGTGACTTTGCAGTTAGAATTGTAGTTTGGATTGGAATATTTATTAAGGTTTTGGCTTTTTGGTTAGGCATTGAATCAAGGCTATGGTTAGAGTTATGCTTAGAGCTAGGTTTAGGGTTAAGATTGGAGCTGAGATTAAACTTCTGGATAAGACAGAATTTGAGTTTCACTCAGGCCTCTCAACCATACTGAATTCCTTGGTGTTTACCAGTTTTGAGGTCAAAATAATGGAGTGCCATGAATTCCCGAGTGGCTCCTTTAATTTCCGAGTTTCCTGGGTTGTTTTTCAAAAATTTTTTTGGGGTGAATTTTGTTGATGTCATCATGTGCAGGAGCGTGCACAATGATGTCAGGTTTTTGAGCAATGCCAGCCTGTTGGAATTTGGCTGAGGGCTGAAGGGGGTGCATCTGTGTTTATTAACGTGTTATCTGTGCTCTTCCTTCCACCTGAACAACAGATTGCCATTTTGCAGGTAAGTTTGGTAAAATTAATTATTATTGCTACTGTCTCTATTAACGTGTTATATCTGTGCTCTTCCTTCCACAAGAGAATGCCGTTTGACAGGTAAACTTAATTATCATTGCTGGGGTAAAGAAGAGGGTCTGACTTATGGTCGCATCTGTGCTCTTCTTCTCCACCCATACAAGCCATTTGCAAAATTCATATTGGAGCTGGTGCTGATGGTGTTATCCGTTTATTGCTTTACTTTACAGATCTGGAGCTTCAAGCTTGCCATTTTAGTGTTACATACGGAGTTGGGGTGTGTGTGTGTGTGTGTGTGTGTGTGTGTGTGTGTGTGTTTGTACTGGAGCTGTTGTTATCCATTTACTTTACAGTGTGAGTGGCCATTTGCAAAGTTCATATTGGAACTGGAGTTATCCGTTTACTTTACAGATACAGAGATTGTCATTTCAGTGTTGCATATGGAGGTGTGTGTGTGTGTGTGTGTGTGTGTGTGTGTGTGTGTGTGTGTGTGTGTGTGTGTGTGTGTGTGTGTGTGTGTGTGTGTGCGCGTGCATTTGTGCATGTGTGTAATGCCCCGGTAAGAGACTGAATGATCTACACATACCACCACTTGTGAATAAAGGAGTTGATGATTCCATATCTCTCAACTGTCCAGATTTTCATAGAATGTTTAGCTAATACTTTGGTCTGTTTTTCTTAAAATTTGTGGTTTTCTGGCAAATCATTTAGAACTGAATTCACTAAACAATGATAGCCATTTGAGTTTTAGTCTTCCTACCTTTCAGGAAACGCAAGGTAGCACAAAATATTTTATTGTAGCAACTTTCTAAGATTATACAACCAATGTTTAAAAAGTATCCCTAATTTTGGGCCTTTGCCCCCCCCCCCCCAAAAAAAATATTGCTTTTTCCAGATTTCTTGTGCTGCATATTTCTTCGGGGGGAAAGAAGTTTAGTGCTGCTTATGGCACACTTGCTTGTGTTGTTAGTAGCACAACAGGTAGTATAATTGCATCTGATACAGAAGGCTGTGGGTTCTACTCCCACAGTATATAGATGGCCTGCTGATGTTGTCTTTTAAAGGGGTGGATGCTGCAGTCCTGAGAATGTCCTCTTCAGCAGAGATACCTAGTAAATCTCCCTATCTGCTGATTTCTTCTGTTTAAATCCAGCTCATTTATTTTCTGGCTATAGAAGGCCAAAGCAGTTAATTTTATTTTTATAAAAGAAAATTGTATTTTAGTTTTGCAGTTTGCACAAATTCAAAGTTTGATACAAGCTCAAATATTAATTTAAATAAAATGTTATTGTTCTGTTTATTTTGTGTGTAATATTTTGTCTGTTCTTTAATTTGCGTTTAAAAGTTGGTATTCCACAATTCCACCCAAGTGGGTGGGGTTGCATAATTATGTATGCAAATTTTATGTTAATCAGTGCACAGATTTGTACCTATTTTTCATGTGCCTTTGTCCAAATTTTTTACGATTTCAGGTTGAGAGGTATGGTTTCACTTATTGTTAGGATTATGATTAAGATTAAGTTTATGGCTAGGGTTAGAGTTTTGGTTATGGTTAGATTCAAGATTAGGGTTAGGATTATGAGTTGTAGAAACTGTATCTTGCATGAAGATTGTAGGGATCTTTGACTCTGTGAAGAAGTTATGTCGATAGTTATTTATATCAGTATGTTTTATGACTTTTGCTGAATTCTCTTTAGTCAGAATTGTTCTTGAATTTTTTGGTCTTCTACTTTTTCAGCTCTTATTATTTGTGATCAACAACTTTGTCTTTTTAGAAATGTCCTAGTCTCTTTGATCAACAATAGTGTGTTCTGCTACAAGTGTAATCAGAAATATTAAGTTTCATCCAAACTATAGAGCATTTGAATGTCTTGGACAATAATGCCTATGGTGCTGAAATATCTTCATTAACATCTCTGCTTTTCCTTTTAGCTTCAGAACTATTTTGTGGGGATTTTGTTTTTTTGTTGCAATCATGCAGTGGTAGATAACTACCCTATGCTCAAAAATCAACCCCACTTCTGTTTATGTAGAGAGTTAAAGCCCTGATGATCTTAGGTGGCACACTTTTGATTAACGACTGGGACATTTGCTGCAGCTGGAATTGAGAGTTTGGTCATGCCATTCCTCAGGGGAAGGAGTGGACTGGATCCATTCAGTGTCACCATTCCTTGGAGGTGAATAGCATCCCTGGGCTCTGTACCCACATCATAAGTGCACAGGAGCATGCAGTCTCACAAGGAGGGTATATTGGACCCTGCAGTGATGTGGACCTCTTGACTCCCACCTACAGGAAGGAACAGAGCATATTAAAACATAGTAATTTCAGAGATATCAGCAGGGTTACAAACTAACACACAGACTGCTTCATTTTGCCCCAAAGACAGCTCGCATCCTTACTTAAGAATACCCAGCTTAGGGGAATGGATGGACTAGCCAACGGGGAGGACTTAATGTTTAGCAGCTGGAAATGTAAAGAAATAATAAAAAATAAAAATAGAATAAAACTTGATTAAAGAGGTAAGTATCCCCTAGAAGCAGCTCTTTTGAAACAACAAAATTAGTTATGATAAGCAAAGAATTACTAGTTTTAAAGAAAAGCAGCCTTTCCAGATTAAGAAATAAATAAATGGAATTCTTAACTCAAGCTACTGGTTTGCAGTCTAATCTGTCCAACCACCACTTTCACAATATAGTAGCTGTTCCATTTAGTTGCATTAAATACCTCGCATGGTACTGAATAACACTTGTGCCCTCACAGCTGAGCATTCTCTAATTCTCTGTGATATGGTACGTAAGCACATTTCACTGTGTCTGCGATTCCCAAGGCATCTGCACAAATTCAATCTAATGCACACCTCGACTATTTATGATACGTGGATTAGGTGTGTAAACAAGCTACGTGGAAAATATGGGTTGTATGTAAGGCAAAGGAACTTCTTGCCATTCTTTCTCAGTATTAGCTTTGAAAAAATATATAGTATAGGTTGCAAAGCCTATAGTTTATGATAGTGAACCTACAGTTTATGGTAGTGAGGAAATGTTCAAGGTATATTTTAAATGCAAAAACAAAAATATGGCAGTCTGCATTTACAGAGCTTCAATTGTAAATTAAATTAATAAAACCTTGATTATGAGCAACTTTGTTCTATGAGTTATAGTTACAGGCTTACATGCAATAAAACTGAACAGTGAATAATACCTAAAGGCTGCAAATGTTTTATGCAGTAGCCATCTGTTATGATATTAATGTGGGGAGCATAAAATTAGGATTTATAAACCTAGTCTATCACAACGCTAATGATAATATTGAATCACAGCTTCAGAATTAGGCTTTATAAATCATGATGAATTTTAATGCAAAATATTTATTTATGTGCTTTTTTCATTGGGTACCAGCAGCATAAAAGTATTAAATAGCAGAAATGCATCACTGTTTCATTCAATTAAATTGCTAAGCATGTCGTATATACTTTATTTATATTGGGTTAGTGACTGGCATAAATTGTTCTTCAATATAAATATCATTGCTGTGCACCACCGGCACTTAACACAGGAAGAACAGTTCAGCTTTCCTAAATTAAAAATTTCTACATGTATTTCCTCATCATAACATCTGCCACATAATGAGTGTTCAAAATAGACCATGATTTACCTGCAGCTTCCAAGAAAAGCCAGTTAAAATATTAATTCCTATAAATAAACTTGCTAAAGCACTGGGCTAAGGCTGGCCAAAAATGAATCCTAATTTGCTCTTAAGGATTATATTTCATGCAGTACTGCAATTCACCGGATAAGTAAAGTTGCCATCTGTGTGAGACTCAGGGTAGTGCAAAACACTAAAACTTAGGGGTGTTTAACCACAACTGGTGCTAAGCATACAGCTACACAGATTTTGCAGAGTTCATTATAGGCCCATATACAAATCTATGCAAAAATTATTCCTTGTGACCTCTGTCTTATTTTCCATACCAACTAACACTTCAGCAACTTCATCAAGAGTGGAAAAGTCATGACCAGAAATAACCACTAGGGAACAAATACTATGCGTGGTTATAAACATACAAGAGTCTAACTGGTACAGCCCTAAAATCCTAATTTTAATGTATTTGCTTGTTAGTTAAGTAAGTTAACTGGACTTGCGTAATAGACACATTTTCACCAATAGTAAGAGTAACAGGTCAAGAGAACATGTAATATATATGAGCAGCTCTGAGTAAGAAATCAACTTTCCAGTTTTTACAAGATCAAAGGTCATAAGGCTACATGTAGAAATCTCATATAGGCAAAAAGAATAGATACAAATTCTACAAAGGCAATAACTGGAGGTCAAGAATGAACCATGGAGCCTAGAGATGTGAGGCTGAAACCTTAACCAGTAAGCCACCATATTACATTCATGAATTCTTATTTAGTATGGAAGACCTTACTGCAGGCTTGTACAATACAGAAATGGTACATTAATTCACTGCCAGTTTGGCTGGACTATAGTGATAGACCAATTGGGCTTCTAACAAAATCCTTTTATGTGGGGAACTTCACCTGAATACCATACATGCAGGAAGCTGGCCTTCTCTCCATGAACATACCTAATATACCCACCTGTCACTAATCCTTGTGGCAAGTTATAATTCCCTTTGTTAAAAGTCTGTTTGGTCAGTGTGTATTAATCAATTAGGTTTTGATAAAACCAATAGCAGCTAACCAAAGAAATACCATATAATGCATAAAGATACATATGTCATATCAGGATTCATGAATCTCCCCTCCACATATTTCATTTGTCATTAAAACACGGATATGTTAATATCCCTTTTGTACATGTAAGAGCTGGATGGATGTGATCTGCAGACATCTCCATTGTTAAATCTGCAGAGTACTCCAGGAAGCTCTGATGTCCATCCAGTGTGGCAGCTCAGCAACCCACAAGCCTGTCAATGCAAGTAGTCACCTTGACCAAGATCCCTACCCCAGATATTTGCAGTGGCTTCCCGATATCTAATTTTAGTGGTGGAGGAAACTGTTTAACTTCACCACCTCAGCTGCCAGCAGAGTTTCCAGGTTCCCCTGTCAGTAACTATCTTGCTAATACCTGTTGCCCTCAGCCATCCCCTTGCAGTTCAGTCTTCCAGACCTGCCACCCCTAATAGTAAGCAGTGGAATCTCTGTACCGTACCCCTCCATTCACTAATCAATAATCTGTGAAGCTCTGTACTATACCGCTCCTTTCACTAATCAATGATCTGTGATGCTCTATACCACAGTCCTTCATTCACTAAACAGTGATCCGGGAAGCTCTGTCCAATATCCCTCCATTCAGTGATCTGTGATAAGTGAAGCTCTGTCCCATACCCCTCCATTCACTAATCTGTGATCAGTGAAGCTCTGTACTCCTTTATCTCTACCAACACTGATCAGAATATTGTTCCAAACTCTGTCCTGCACCACATATATCACTGACCTTTGTAGCCCACTCTGCTGCAGAATACCAGGAAGGAGCTCTGTCCTGTTGTAGTAGGTTCATTATTCCAGACAACTAATGTAGCACAATAAAGTGATAATGATTCTAATGACATCATAATCCAGTGAAATTGTGTAGGGTTTTCACCGCAGTGGGCTATGTAGAACTTCTTGCATTATTCATACTTCTACAAGGACCCCTCCTCCCTACCTCTCTGATCTCTTTACATCAGGTGAGCTGTCAAAAATGTAAATTATAGTATCCCCTACTATGTAATTTATGTTCATTCATTCTCTGCATGTAACCATCTGAATAGACACAGATGAACATTTCAGTTTAATGTTCCCCATCTATACCTCTCAGCTGTCCAGATTTTCACAGAATGTCCAAAGTTTTTATTCATATTTTTGGTCTGTTCCTTGTAAAATGTGTGATTTTCTGGATTTTTGTGGCAAATCAGTGAGGACTGAATTTACTTAATAATGACAGCCATTTGACTTTCTCACTTCATATCCTTCAGAAAATGCATGGTAACTCAACGTTTTTTATTTTAGCAACTAAGTTATAGGAGCAATATTTAATAA
>NC_056728.1:1364075067-1364157567 GCF_019279795.1 Protopterus annectens
AAGTTTCCCCAATTATATTGAGTGAAGTTAATATTAATACAAATGGTAATATTGACCAAACAGCCAGGCTTTCAGGGTAGACAGAGTTATCACCAAATAAATTTATGCAAATACTCTCAAAGCTTAAATATTTTCTAAAAAGGACCAGCCACAATGAAAAGTTTAAATATATTTAATAATAGATAGTAAAAGAAAAGGAAAATACTAAATATCTATTTATAGTAAACACCAGAGTTTCAGTCACAGGAAATATAAAAAATAACACTGATGGAAAGTTTCACACAGTTATACAAAACATTACTTCTACTCTCACTATATTTTTCTGACTAATCTAAAAAGAATTCCTTACTGAATAGAGCAAGGCAAGATAATGTCGGGGTGAGTGGTCCTTGAAGTAAAATCCAAGACAAAATACAGAATGTTCCTGAGACTATAGTCTCTTGTAATATTAAAACATTATTTCTGTATAGAATTATATCACATACATCTGGTCATCTGACTCTGTTTCCCACACTATCCCCATCATTAGAAGCTACCAGAGTTTAGCAACTATAGGATCATTGGTTCATAGGAGGTTATTAGGCTAATGGCCCTGGGGCCCTTACAAGCCTAGCCAAGAGTTCATCCCCAAAAAAAAAACCTCAGTCAGCATCTGTCACCCCTGTGAATGAGGGACAAAGGTGGACCCCCTGGGACAAATTTGTGGTTTCCCATCCACTCATCAAGGTTGCACTTGAAGAGGGTCAGCGAGGTACTCTGTTTGACATTTGTTTGTATTCCGGAGATGGGGCAGCCTCTGGGAGATAAACCTGTCTCTCCAGAAGGTTTTGTTGATGTCACATATTAAATTTAGGCCTATCGAGTGGGTAATGTGCGAGGTGTTAGGCTCACGGATATGGAGCATCTCTAATAGGGCAGGGATATGTGCTACAATATACACAGATAGAGCTTTTCTCAGATGTGGGGCAGCTGCTGGAAGTCATAAAACCATAAAAGCATTTCACTTTTCCTACAGGAGCTGAAACGTATTCTATGTCTCTGGCTCCTTTCAAAACTGTGGGTTAACATCTTTATGGCATAATCTGTAAAGTAATTTAATTTGAAGAATATTTTGTAAAGTCAGCTGGATTGAGATAAACGTCTTCACTTCCAGTATTTGTTGTTACAATGTATACAGCTAAACGGTTACAGTAATGCATGTACATCTCTTTTTCCTTCCAGTAGGGCACACTGTTGATGCATTTTAACACAAACAAATGTCAGAAATGCATTTTCAACACAAGCATATGTACAAATCAGTTTAATATACAAATGGCGTATAATTATTTACAAAATTCCAGCTAGTTTTGCTGGCATATGTTACAGATCCACTGCTCAATTTCTTCTGGCATGGCTGGTAGCACCTCCTATTGTCACAAAAACAATGACATAACTGATGTATGCACAATCAGTAAAGTGGTTGTAATTGATAGGTATAGGGGATGTCTATAGGGGACAATTACTGTGTGTATTTGTTTGATCATTGCAGTGTATCTAAAAGTAGAAAGTTGC
Source organism: Protopterus annectens (assembly GCF_019279795.1). Classification (NCBI taxonomy): domain Eukaryota; kingdom Metazoa; phylum Chordata; order Ceratodontiformes; family Protopteridae; genus Protopterus; species Protopterus annectens. The sequence continues at coordinate 1,364,076,619 of NC_056728.1, forward strand.
CCATAATATGTTTTACTTTCCCTCACAGTCAGTCATCAGCATTGTATATAATAAGAGTCTATCTGTGGCAGTCTGGATAGGATATGTATGACAACAAGTGATCATTGGCACAGTGGTGCATCACTTAGCATTGCCAACCCACAGTGCTTGATTCTATGGCTGGGTTTTTGACCTAGATTCTTTCTGTGTTGTCTGCATGTACTCCCTGTCTATATGTAGCTTTTATCCAGGTATTCTGGTTTCTTTCCCCAGATCATCAGTTGTATAATATATGCTTGTGGCCATCTCTTCTTTTACCTTCTTTACAATCTAATACCAGAGGTGTACACAGAATGCATCTATATTTTTTGGGATGTAGGGAGGCAGGCATTTTCCGAGTAAGGATTTATATATGCTTGCAATCATTTGTTTTTCAGTTTATTGGGAACTACTAGGGACAACTACCTGGAATTTTGTAAATAATTATATGCCATTTGTATATCAAACTGATTTAAAAAGCTTGTTTCAGCTACATATTGTACTTATTTTACTGGCTGCACTTTAACAAAGTTGTTTTTGTGTTTAAATTGCCTGTTTAACTGTTGTAGGCTACACACATAAGTGTGATAGCCATTTCTGTGCATTTAAAGTGTTTGTTTGATTGTACCTGCTTTATTTTCTGAAAACAAACAAAAACAAATACCTGTTTTCCCTCTTTTCTAAGCTAGTATAGTCCAGTTTTCAGGTTAATGCTGAATTCAGGGCTGTGTTACAATTGTCTGTGTTTGCCCATACCTTACTTGGATAGAAGGAAGTTTCTCTGCTCACTGTGAGAGAGGGAGTTTTGAGCAGCCTATCTGTCCCTGGAGGAGTGGTTTCAGCCCAGAAATTCATAGTTTATTGGCCATTTTGGGCTAATTACTATCTCTTTCATTTCCCTGCTTTAAAACCCACATTTGCGTGGCATTGCGCACCGGGCAGCACCAGTTAGCTAGGGTATAACTATTCTCGGCTCCACAAAGTCTACTCTTCAATTTTTTCCCTTGGAACTAGACAAACTTTCAACTTAAGCACTAAAACCATTCACTTCTCATCCCAGCACTTGCTCAAAACTCATAGCAAGCAGTAATAAACCTTAGCACTAGACACCCCTATATTGTAGAGAAGGACAAGGCTCTCTATTTGACCTTACCAGCCAATCAGTAAAAGAGTTCACTGTACCTATCCAGGCATGTCCAAAGGGCAGTTTTAGGTGTACTCTCTGGTCCAACTGGTGAATCTGAGCATTTTGAGGCAATGTTACAGTTGCCTCATTTACACAGACAACCCTCTCCTCCTTCCACCAAACACTAATACATGCGACAGATGCAATTATACAGCCAAACTGGAGACTAAGCTCTCTCAACCCAAGACTGGACCAGGCAATCAAGTAGAGAAGGGAATTACTTGCATCACACCACCAGTCTCACATAGACCTATAAAACCAGTACCGGCAAAAAACTCACATAAATAGACAAAAACATACTTGGAGGCTCTAAATAAAAATCTGCAAAAGCAACAGAGACCTGCAAAGCAGACATCCAAGCAACCCCCACCCCACCCAATACAAACCATGAAACACATACTTCACAAAACCAGTGTGCCACTCAATCACAGCCCTTAAGGCAAAATAACATACCCAACACACTAGTAATAGGTGACTCTATAGTCAGGCACACTGACGTCCCACTCACTAGGCTGAACAAGGAGAAGATTACTGCCTGTCACATGCCAGGATCCGCCACATAACACAAGCACTCAGGTCACTCCAGAACAAGTACAAATATGACTCTGTCATTGTCCATGCTGGTGTGAATGACCTGAGCCATAACTCCCTGGACTACATGAAAAGAGACATGGAGGAACTCTCTGATCATGTAGCCTAGGCCGGTATGACCCTAACCATGAGTAGCATCCTGCCCTCACCAAGAATGATACCATGGTATAGAGAAAAAAATTATCAATTTCAACAATTGGCTAAGCTTTTGGAGTCATTCAAAGGGGATCCAGTGTCTGTCAGCCTGGGATGACATGCTCGGCAAGCCACGCTGCTTTGCTAGAGACGGCTTGCACCTTTCACCCTTAGGCTTTCGAATACTGGTCAAGGCTCTTGCCACCACCATAGTGCCTTTTTTAGGCAAGGCTCAAAAGACAAACCCACCACCGTAAATAGCACAAGTAAAAAAAAACTGAGGGTAATGCTACTCAATGCCAGAAGTCTAAACCTCAAAATGCACACACTCGAGGCACTCCTCAGTATGGAGAAAATCGATATATGTGCAGTAACAGAAACCTGGTTTAAGGCTCCAGAGAGCACCCCAGCACTACCAGGCTATAACTCATATGATACATTTCGGCCACAAAATCCATACCGAAATACAAAAGGTGGGTGAGTATACATATTCATCAAGGATACCCACATCTCCAGGTTAGAGGCACAGCACGATGCTTCAGAGATCATCCACATGCAACTAACAATGGACAAAACTGCTATTCAAATTATAGCTTGCTACAGATCACCCACCATGTCCCACTACTCCGCATTCCTGGAAACACTGGGAAACATAAAGGTCCTACCAAACACCCTGATATTGGGTGATATCAATTACCCAAACATTAACTGGGAGAACTACTCAAGTACAAACTCCCTTGCCCAACATTTCCTAGAATTTATAAATTCAAATGCCCTGGATTAACTGGTCAACACCCCCACCAGAGATGACAACATATTGGACCGGGTTATCACCAACATGGGCGACCGGTGTTCCACACCAGAGGTCAACACCTTGCTGGTTAGATCTGACCATAAACTAATCACTCTAGATATCCACATTCCACCACCACCCCCGGTCAAAGAAACCACCGTGAAAAACTTTTCAAAAGCAAATTTCACATTACTTAAGACCAAGGTGGGAAGTTCCAAAGCCCCCATGCTAAAGGATAACACTGCCCAAGCTGCAAAATCCTTTACTAATGCACTCTACAGGCACCTACAAGAATGCATGGATCATGCTATACCAAACAAAACCAAGACTCACTCCTCCAAGAAAAGGAAGCCAGTTTGGTGGACCCCTGCTATAAACAAGCGATACAATAGGAGGAAACTAGTACAGAAAAGAGTAAAATCCCAAGAAGGGAAGACATACCTGATCAGTATCAGCAAGAAACTATGTTCCCTCATAAAATCATCCAAGGCTAGCTTCAAAAGAAAAATTGCCATGGACTCCAAAGATAACCACAAGGCATTCTTTAGCTATGTCAAGAATCTAAGTGGCAATTCTCAGATCTGCTGGGAGTTAGTGCAGAATGGCACAAAATACACTGAACCAACATCCTGGCAGACAGGTTCAGTGTAAACTTCACCCCCCTCACCCCCAAAAGGGCCAATAACTGTACTAGAAGAATGTAGTGCCCCTAAAATCACAGACACTCAGGTTAAAACAGCCCTCTCCAAAGCCAAAAACACAGCATCAATGGGACTGGACGGTGTCCCAGACTACGTCCTACATGAGCTCAAAGATGAACTAACCCCTCACCTAAACACTGTTTAAACTCAGCCTCTCCACAGGCTACATGCCCACAGATTGGGGCTCAGCAACAGTTACTCTGCTCCACAAAGGTGGAGCCACAATGGACCCTGGGAACTATCGCCCTATAAGCCTGACTAGCTTGGTCTGCAAAGCTATGGAGCACATCATCATGGATCTCATTAACAGAGACATTGGGGACCTCCAAACACTGGACCCTACCTAGTTCAGCTTTGTTAAGGGCAGATCATGCCTCCTAAACCTGGTGGACTACTTTAAGACAGTTACCAAGGCTATAGACAAGGGAAAGGTGGTCCACACAGCCTACCAAGACCTTGCAAAGACCTTCTACACCATTTCCCACTCAGGTATTATAGACAAGCTTACCAGCCTGAACATATACCCCTACATCACGAGATGGGTTGCCAACTGGCTCACGGACAGAACCCACATGGTAAGAGTTGTGGGACTAGGTCTGACTCAAAATCGGTTACAAGTGGCATTCCCCAGGGCTAAGTCCTAGGACCCCTCCTGTTCGGCATATACTTCTCAGAGGTACAGGTAAAAACAGGAGGACTATGGCTGACCAAGTTTGCAGACGACTGCAAACTAGGGGCTATAACTGACTGTCCGGCTGACACAGACATCCTCCCAAAAGGTCTCACTGAGACAGATACCTGGTGTCAAAACCATGGCCTCAAGCTAAATGCCAAAAAGTGCATAGTCATCCCCTTTGGAGAAAACAAAGTACCCACAAACTATCACATATGTGGTAGCCCCCTGAATACGGAAGATGCAATAAGGGATCTGGGGACCCAAGTAGAGAGTAACCTCTCCTTTGATAATCACATTGCCAAAGTGTTAGAAAATCCTTCTATGTGGCCTACCTAATCACAAAAAGGTTTGCATCCAGATCGAAAGAGGTCATTGGTCCCCTCTACGCATCACTCATCAGATCCATCATAGAGTACAATGCTCCATTTGGGATGTACCTTACAAGACACCTGCAACAATTGGAAAGACCACAGAAGTACCTCACCAAGAGGATCACTGGCCTCAAGCATATGCCCTATGCAGCTCGACTGAAGACACTCCAGCTGTACTTGGTAAGAGGTGATCTCTGCTTGACATACAAGGTCATGTCCAACCCAGAATTGATGGACATGCTCCACCTAATGAAAATCATATCCCCTCGAGCCACACGGTCCAGGGATCTAAACCTCACCACAACAATAAACAGACATGCTGGATGGATAGATTCCTGTTCCAGAGACTTCCCATGCTCTGGAACAAGATTCCAATCTACATTAGGCAGAGCGTCTCACTAACCCTCTTCAAGAGAAACCTTGATGAGTGGATGGAAAACAGAAAGTTTACCCCAGGGATCACTTCAATGGCTCTGCTGGACAGAGGCACAGGGAACTAATCTAAGGGGGCAGCGAAAGCCAACACATTCTGGCTAGGCTTATAAATGCCTTCGGGCAGATAGCCTAGTACCTACCTATGAACCTATGAACTATTTTGTCAGCTTTGAATATTGTGCTTTGGATGCAATTTATTTTTCTCTTGAAAGAAAAAAAATGAATTTCTTTCCTTAGTCCTGACTTTTCTTCAAGCCATCACTGGATCAAAGAATTGGAAAAAAAACCCTAAGATGCACCCCTGAGTATCTAGAACCCTACAATTTCTGTGGGCCTAGCATCCCACAGTGCACAGCTTAATTAATTTACTTTCTTCGCACTTCACTTATTACAGTGCCATCCTGGTCACTTAGATTGCATTGAAAGGAAGGAGAAAACTCTAAAAAGTGAGGCAACATGTAAAGCAACAAGAAGGAAGTACCATCTCTGGATAATGTAGGACTAGGGTGGTGAAACAGGGGGTTACTGGTGGTGGAGGGAGAACAGTGTACAACAGCATGGTCATATGGAGTCTTTTATCTAGGGCTCCCTTTCACATAAAGCTGGCCGTGTTGATTACAGTCAGGCATCTGAGGTGTATGTAGATGATAAACTGGCTGGAATAAGTGTAACTGAGGCAATCTGTAGATGAAAATGAATGATCCCATCTGATGTTTAGCCAGAGGAAAATGGTTATTGACCTCCCACCATACATTTCAGCTGTCCAGATTTTTGCAGAATGTCCAGATTTTTGGCTTATATTTGTAGTCTGTTCTGCATAAAGTTTGTCATTTTCTGGCAAATCACTGTGGACAAAAGTCACTAAATAATGAAAGACGCCCGAGTTTCAGACTTCATATCCTATTGAAAATGCTTGCTAATGCAACATGTTATTTGAGCAATATTTAACATCAGTCCCTATTTTTGGCTTTTGCCCCCACCCCCATTATTTTTGGCTTTGTCTATGTTTCTTGTGCTAATAGGTTGAGAGCTACACCTCCCACAATGTATCCCCATACCATTTGAATTAGCCCCACACATTAAGTTGTTTCCTGTAGCACCTCTCTTGCTTTGAATCACCAGTCACCACTGTATGAATTCTATGAAACTGGGTGAGTATATGGCCAGATATAGAATCTGCATTGGTTCAGCATATATAGTTTCAGGATACTTGTGTACTTTCCTTGATGCTGGGTGATAGACAAGTGTAAGCCAAATCTGCCATGCATCACTTTGCCAGGAAAGAAATGTAGTACATGAAAGGAGAATTGCTGGAAGGATGGGATGTCATACTATTCTTAAACACTTCATTAATGTTCTGCTGTTTTCTAATTGCAAAAACAGGATCATAAAACCTCTTAGCCATCTTCCTATATGTCTTACCAACATAAAAACAAACACACTGAGAACACTGAGCCACACAAATAATTCCAACAGTGGAACAGTTACTTCTGGCGACGGTTTCATATGTGTTGTTACTACTGAGGTGGATGATGCTGTCTTTGCCACTAATGGAAGAGCACTGGACACATGACCCACAGGGGCATACACCAGACATGAGATTGTTGGGGTGGGTGAGGTGGAACTACTTTCATACTGGATGATGTCTATTACATTCATGACATCTTATTTACAAAGAGGGGGGCTGGTCATCAAGGATGCTGTTTATTAACTTTTTTTCCCCAAGGATAACCTTCCCATTGTTACTGGTGATGGTTCTAATGGTGCCAGAGTCAAGAATCTGGGTGCCCATCATAACACCACTGTTGATATAAGTTCCTCTTAATCATTAGTCTAACAGCGGGGCTCAATCTGATTGCTCAGCCTATGCCCTCTTGAGAAACAAGCTGCCCATGGGACCAAATTCTTTGCTTTCCTTAAGGACTTTAATAAGGTTGAGGATACTTTCTACAAAGGCCTCCAAGTATCTTCTAAAGTTAGAGTTTAAGGATGCTGATCACCACAGAGGTGGATTCTAATGTTAGTCTGGTAAGTGTTAAACCCTGGGTTTTGACAGCATTCACCTGGGAACATCTCAGGTACATGTTATGGGCATGACAAAGGTATCAGCACACATAGCTTTATGAAGCAGAGCAGCAGAAAGAATAGGCTTCTCAGGTTTCTTGCAGACTGACATGAGAAAATTCAACTTGCTTGATTTGAGTGCATGCAAAACCTGAGATATTATGTAAACTGGTTAATATTAGGGACAAAGGAGCCAAGCTCTTCCAGGCTGTGTTTTCTGCAAAAAAAGAAAACATCATCAATGAAGTGGTACCACACAATAATGTATAGATGAAGGAAGTAGCCACAGAAATAGATTTCTTCATAATGTGTCTAGACTACATTCACAAACCTGATGGCCATGGTTACTCCTTGATATTCCTGGATTTAAAGGCAAAGAAATTGTTGTCTGGCAGCATGTTAAGCAAGATAACTATGGTCACAGTGTCCTAAGGCTTTGAGTCTTGCCCAGTGGAGCTGAAGAATGAAAGATAAAGAAATGGCTGAACCAGTTAAGTAACAAAACGTTAAGGACATTTTTAAAGCTAAATTAAATTAAATGTTATCAAGCAGTGGGAAATTGTGTTCCTAATTTGTACGCTTTACTAGATAGCAAATCTATTTAAAGAAGTATGTTATTCAAACAATGTAAGAGAATTCTACTAAATGTATTGAACTGACAATACAAAAGCACATTGCACTACAGATTACATGGTATTTTGATAATGAATATCCAAGCTACTGTGTTTAGGGAGGACATCCAAAAGTACACAGAAAGTCTTGGCCATATCTCAGATGTCTTACCTGAGGTATGGCTTGCTTACTGAGTCTTTTATTTAATTTATTGTCAAAGCAACACCAGCCTGGGATGCATACATCACACACTCATTATACAGTGCAAACTGACAGCAGGGCTGTACAAAATAGTCACAATTCATGATTCAAAGAATATTATAACTCCAAACTACATGAAAATACGCAAAATAGTTGAGTATAACTGAGATGGCATGAAAATGAAGAAAAGTGCAGTATAAATCGAGCAACACCAATTCATGTACAATTTCTTCTGTTGAGACATTAAACCAAAGTCCCATCTACCTGAGTTATTACTAGCGTAAATGGAAGTCAAAGATTCCACCTCATTTATCAAAAAGAGCAGGTTTTGCTTTTTTATGCATCTTAATACTATACACATTTTATAATACTTATACTTTCATATTTGCAATACTCACATTTTTAACATTAATAATAGGCCAGATTTAATAACACCTACACTAAGTGTACATGATCTGTATTCAAGAACATCCCTGCCACATTTGTTGTGCTTTCGAGTCACTCAGAAAGATTATATTAAGTGTACGTGTAGTCTACACTTTGTGGTAACCTTTACAAATTCCTTTCAGTATGTAAAGCTGCAAGAAAATCAGTAGGAAAACTAAAATTAGGAGGGAGAAGGTATGAGTTATGCTTGTGTTGTCTGTTCACTCAGAACAGTGTACACTTAATGTAGGCTTTATTGAATCCCAGGGATAATTTTAGTATTGCCAAAATCATGTTTTTATTGCAATAATCATACTCCCCTTATTTATGTTAATGTTCATTATCTATTTCATCTTTTATTCCATCCCTCCATCCTCCCCATCCTTTCTTCAATACCCATCTTTTGATTTATGCTAACATGTCCACATCTTCTATACTTGCAAATATGAAAAGTATAAGTATTATAAAATGTGTATAGTATTAAGATGCATAAAAAAGCAAATACTCCTATATCATCCATTGCTACAAACAGCCCTCTGTCCATTTATCAGTTTCAAATTTCTCTCTTATTTGCACTTTCCCTTCAACATCATATCCATATGTATATTTTAAAGTCTTTCCATTTATACTCACTTTGAAACTGTCTTCAGAACTTTTCATTTTTTTTACATTACAGAAAACAACGATTCATTATTTCTTCATCAATGCATTATTTACGCTTTCTTTCCTCTAGTACTCTACATTTCATATTACCTTTAACTGGTAACCTATCCAACAAAATTCTCCATACAAACTTCCCAGCCTTATAGAACTACTCAACCTGTTTTTTTTTTTTTTTTCTATTTTTCACAGCATTCCTTACATCTTACTTTAATTCTTCCCATGAATAATCAAAGAATATCCCTTGAGCATATATTATTCATTTCTATTGCCATTAATTTCAATAACTTTAAATTTTCATAATTTAGTCTTACCTTCATATTCTCACACCTGCAGATTCCTATCATTTTTATTTCTCCTTCATATTTCTTATTGCCAAAAAGATAGACAGATGCCCTGTTTCTTCTTTTTTTATTACCCTTCTTTTTACTGAGTTAATCTTGGTTCCCAAATAAAGCTGAAAAATATTTCTAATAATTATTTCTTCATCTTAGCTGGAAACATTTAAGTCCCCAAGTATACTAGTTTTCCCAGTATATAGGTGTTTAATATGTAAATCTTTTTCTTGAACGATAAATATTTTTCTTCCAGTACAATAACATTTTTAATTGTTCCCAATATCTCTTTCCATTGTATAATTATACATTTACGTCCTTCAGATTTCATTTCTAATGCATATATCTCCTTTCTGGTGCAATATTCCCATTTATTTTCTTGATTTCACCAAATCCCAAACTCTTTGACTTCTTAACTGTAATCCAGCTTTTTAAATTTTTTTTCAATCCTTGCTACAATCTAATTCATCCAGACCCTATTTTAGCTACACTAACCAAATCATCTTCATATGACAAACACACTAGTAGTACAATTCCTTTCTCCATCTCCCATCTCACTTCTCTCATTCTACAAGCATATGTTTATATGAAATGCTTCATCACTCATACAAAAAAAAACAATACTCAGGGGGACATTCTTGTTTAGCTCCTTTAACAATTCTTATTTTTCTCCCCATGCATCTATTTACCATAATTTCACCAAGGGCATTTCACAACACATTCTTAATACATTCACATTATTTTTCCTTACTCCCATATTCCCCTAATATTTTCCAAATTGCCTCATTTCTCACCCTACCAAATGCTTTTGCTATATTACATGTTACTAATCGTAGGTCTTTTTTTCTGAAAATAATATGTACTACATATGTTGGCATTACTAACATCTCTTGTCACTTATCTTCCCTATTCAGCAAAAAAAATCATTCCCTATGATTTTGTCTAATGCTTTCTGCATCCCTTTTTGCATTATTTTCATAAAAATGCATAATCTGCATTTTTCCGTATCAATGATCTCCAATTATTTTATGTCTTTTCTTCATTTTTCCATATAAACTTAACAGGTGACCACATATCTCATCTTCCTTCATAGCTTTCTCTAACTATTCAGTAAATAATTTCATAAAACTATTTTATTTCACTTTCACCCATTCCTTTATAACATCTTAACTTAGTTTAAGATTGGCGCTGATTCATCTCTTTCTGTTTAACCTTCAGTCCTACTTAACTTTCTCAGATATCCTTTTTTACCTTTCATTTCCTCTTTCTACCTCTTTTTTGTACATTCTGCTTAAAAAATTCAGCTTCCTCCATAACTTCTTTCTGTTTATATTTTGCTTTACCTTATTTATTATGTCCATCCTCCTTACTCTTGTTCTAACTTCTGTCCATAATACACTGTCATTGTCATGTGTTGTTCTATGCTTTTTACATCATTTCATCTTTTTTGCTTACTTCACTATTCATTTTCTTTATTTTAATATTTCTTTGTCATTTCCTATTCTAATCCATACTGTTCTGTGATCTAAAAATTCAACCATGTGTACACCCCCTATAACTTCCTTTTTTCCTGTCTTTCAAACACAGAACATAATCTATTTCAGTTTTCAAAACCCCTCTTCTATCTGTCCAATCCATATTTTTCCATAGTTTAAACCTTCTGTATTTTATCAAATCTTTAATTACCTTTACATCGTGTTATTTTCCATTTCTTTTAACTTGCAATTAAAGTCTCCCATCATAATTATCAATATATTTTCCATTAGATACTTCTTTATTTTTTCAAACATCTTCTTCAGACATATTTGCATATACATATACCACTATTAGTGTATCACGCATTGAGTTTCCTCTTATATCACATATTACCACCCTCCCAGGTACTACTTCTGTCACATCTAGTGTTTTTATTTCATCATCACTTATCAGAACCTCGGTACCTGAACTCATTTCATTTCATACTGACCATGTAATCTTCATTCCCAACAATGCCTCATACCTTCATTTGTCCCTTGTTCACACATTTTGTGTCAAGCAAACATACGCTGCATCCATATTTCATTTTCTACACCATTCAGTCACTAACTCCTAATATTAGTTTGTATACTACTCACATTTAATGCAAATACTCCTATATCATCCTTTTCCTTTCTTTGTATCTTTATTACTTCCATTTTTTTCCCATTTTGTTATCCTAACCCTCCCCAATTGATTTTCACCATGTTATTCTTGTTCTTCTGCTGTCTCCAGCTCTTCCTACTCTCCTTCTTCACTTTCTAAAACTCCACACTTATTTTGTACTTATATCTGAGGCTTCTCTATCTGTAAGCCACCCCCTTTTAATTAAACCCATCTTGTCTTGATTTTCCTGACTTGTCGTCTTCACTTATCTCCCCATCATAAATTCTTCTCAGATATACTGAATAATATTTTCAAATAACTCTACATCTTCTCTACTATTTTATTCTGCATTTATACTTTCATCTGCCAATAAAAGGCAGTCAAACCCAAATGCCAAATCTTATTCCATTTTCTACATACTGGTTTAGAGATATTAGTACTATACCCCCTCTCACCACATCTTCTGTTATTACAGTCTTGAACTAAATGTTATATTTCTCCACAAAAGCAAGCTTTATGTCGTCCTCAGTATCTGCCAGTGCCCCTTTTTTCATTAAGCATTATTATTATTTATTTATTTGTTTGACTTTGTTGGCTGGGAAAAGTCTGACTGGGTAAAACACATTTTTAGCAGAGGCCTGGGGAGAAAAGTTTCACATTTAAGTTACACATCATGTGCTTTTATAATTGCAAGGTAAAAGCATTTATACATGAGCTTATTTACATGATTTCTACATATTTTTAAATATTTCTTACATGAACATAGCATTTTAACATAAAAACAATAGAAAAATTAACATAAATTTGCTAATTGTTGAATAGAGAAATAACTTACAATAACAATTAATGTATTAAAAGCATGATGGGTGCAGGGAAAAGATCAAACTGTGGTGTTTTCTTGAGTTTAGCAGTAATTTATAGATAGACAAATAGTAATGTAGCTTACATGATAAGAGAAATATGAAAGGAGAAGTTATGCAAATGTGCAAGAGGATAAATGGACAGATGAGGAATTGTGGTTAGTGGTGAGGTGTGACAGAAGGAGGAAAAGTAAGAGTTTAGGAAATAAGTGCAGTATGAGGAGGGGTGATAAGGTGCAGAAAGATTGGGTAAGCAAAGTAGCTGTAAGAGTTGGAGAAAAGCAATGAGTAATGCTAGCCAGGTGAGCAGCAAGAACAGAGCCATCTTTGGTATAGGTGCTGTTTAAGTAATGTTTTGAAACTATTTACCTTTTCTATCTATTTTAACTGTGTGGGGACTTCATTCCAGAGTTTTGACACATAATGAGAGTAGAGAGAGTATCCAGCAGTGTTGAATGTCTTACTGATACATAGCCAAAGTTTATTGCTAGATCAAAGATCTCTAGTGGGTGAGTAGCACGGTACAGTATTTTGCAATGCTGGGCATTTGTCTGGAGAGTACAGCAGGTTGTGGGCAATGATTAGCTGTGAGCACGTCGACTTGTTTTGGAGTTCAAGCCAGTTTAATTGTTTTAATATAAGGCAGCAGTGTGTTTTATAAGGTTGGGTGGTTGCAAATTCAGCTATTTTGTAGTAGTAGGAGCCTAGTTTAATTTTATACGTAGTGTTGATATTTTTAAGAAAAGGGGAAGCATATAACAGACAAGGAAATAGGTATGTTGCTGTAATGGTAATCCTTGCTTTATCTGTTAGGTAGTGTTTCATTGTATTGAGAGAGCTGAGGTTTGAGTGAGTTTTTTTTGATGGAATGAAATATGTGGTGATCAAATTTGAGATTGTCATCTGTTATGACGGAGTAATTTAGTTTGGCTTACAGTTTCTATTTTAGTGTTACTACTTGAGGTAATATGAAATGTGTGTTTCTGGTTAAGATGTTGCTTTGAAGTAAACACCATAAGTTTGGGAGGAGGGTTGGCATTAAGCAGTAAGTTACAATTTTAGCCATATTTCAATGTCAGTGAAATATTTTTAAGTGATAACGGTTGAATTGTCGGCATATTGTATGTGAGTGGTAAGTGTTATAGCAGTATGAAGTATATTTATGAAAATATTAAATTTAAGGAGGCTGAGTATTGACCCTTGGGGAACACCAGCAGAAATTGGTTACAATTGTGAAGGATTTTGTTCCATTTAGCTGCCTGTTGAGGATTGTATAAATAACTGTGGAAGCAGGAGAAGAAGGGGTTAGTGAGACCTAGTGCTGCAAGTGCAAGCGGTGTCAAATGCTCTGTAAGGGTCAAGGAAAAGTGAAGACACAAGGTTGCCCTCATTTCTGTATTGGTATACTATGTTGGTAAAGTTGAGGGGGGCAGTAGGAGTACTATGATTGAGCCTGAGACTGTGCTGGGTGTTGGATAGGAGGTTGTGTTTAGTTATATGTTTCTTAAGCTAAGAGTGAATACATTTCTCAAGGATTTTAGAGAGGGTGATAGGATAGCAATAGGTCTATAATTTAACTCTTTTGAAGTACCTGCTTTGTGAAGGGGTATAATAATGGATTTTTTCATATGGATGGGATATAGTTTTCAGTTATTGACTGGTTGATTAGAATAGAGACAGTGAGAGCTAGTGCTTCTGCACCTATTTTGAGGACCTTAGTGGGAAGGTTACTGGCAGCTGAGGCTGTTGCTTTTAATATGGCTAGTAATTTTTTTATGGTTGATGTTGGGATGGGCTGAAAACTAAAAGACAGCAAGATGCTTTTGGGAACAGATGGAGAGGGGTGACGTGAGCTGGTCACTGATTAGTGATCGAACTGAATGAATAAAGCGAGTGGTGAACTGAGTGGCAATGGACTCTTTGTTGTTTGAAGTAGAAGGACAGGTTGCAGTAGTATGGTCAGGGTGTGATGGTTTATTTAGAAAGGTCCATAAAAGGTTGAGATTGTTTTGGTCTTTTGGGGAGGGATTACAGTAGTATGATTTCTTGTCAGATTTAACAAGGATCTTGGTATTGTTTCTGAGATATCTAAAGTTTTGATAGACATGTTGTGTTTTATTTTTATACCATTCTTCTCATGCTTTATATGTTTGCAGCAAGAGCTGTTTCTTCTCTTTTGTCAGCTATGGTGCTCTGTTAGAGTTTACCTTTCTTCTCCTAACTGGTGCTAAACCATTTACTATTTTTAGGAAGGTGTAATTGAAGTGAGTAAATGCTTCACCTAGAGGCATTACTCTTAATACATTCCACTTGTTGTGGGACAGAGTTGTAACAAATGCGTCTTTGTTAAATTTGGTTATATTTAATTATTAATTATTTATAATTTTTTTAATTTATTGGATTATAAACATGTATTTTTCCTTCACTCACATTCATTGTTACCCATACTTCCCACCATAAAGTCCAAACATTCCTTTCATCATATGGTTTTAACATCATGTACTCTACAGCAAACAGACAGAAAAAAGTTTTTAACTCATAGTTTTCTATATGTACTGTTCTGAATTGTAACTTTACTTTTCAATTACAGAATAACATTCTTAAAAATGAACTCTTTCCATGGTGATAACATGCTTTTCTTTTCTTTTCTACTTTATTCATAAATTTTCAATAAACAAATATATTTCAAATGCCACTTCACAAAAATTCTCATTGTCCAAGTTAATTAGTACCCCTATATCTTATGAATCGAAGCCCAGTGTCAAAATGATGTTATCCATAATGTCATCCCTGGTAATAGCTGCATTATTCTTGTGTCCTGATTCTTACCACTGGCCATTTTTTCTACATATAAAATCCTTCATTGTTTTTTTGAAATCACAAACTTCCTCATCCTTCCATACATTTTCTTCTGCCTATCTCAGTCACAATTTCAGCACATGCTTTCATGTTTAACCTTCCAGCTTCACCCTGTTGCCAGAGTATGTCCGTAAAACCAGCTTCTCCACTACCCAAACAATACTCCCACATTCATGTCATCAGTGACAACAGTTATTTCTTACTTTCCCGGTTTCTTACCAGCATTTTCAATACTCACTCCTATAAACCTCACTTCACCATCTTATTCTAGTCAGCATCCTTGCCATCATTTTGCTCTTCCACTAGGATTAAATTCATTAGGATTTGCCTTTCAAGTCCTCTTCAGTCACTATTGCCTCCACCATATCTGCATCCCATTGGACAAACTCAGCAGCACTCTCTCTTCTGTGACTGCCATCCTCCACCATGTTAAAAGTTTATAAACTTGGATAGATTTCTGCTCAGTGTGGCCACATGAATATCAGGCAACTGTGTGGCTCTCCCCCTCTGATACATAACAATATTAACACTAGGCTAACAACCACTAGGGCCCTTATAAGCCTAGCTGTGCAACCCAAATGTGACCCACAGATTTGATTTATATAGGGGTAATTTACTGACTGCCACTGTCCATCAGAGACATTGGTGCCAGATCAGGGATGACTTTCTAATTACCCATTGATTGGTCCAAGTTGTTCTTAAATAGGGACAGGGAGACACACTGCTTCACATGGATATATGTCTCTCAAAAATGTCCTATTTAGGTCACAAGCAAAATGTAGGTATTTTAATCTAGTAGTTCTTATGCTGTTTGTTTTGTGGATGTGCAAAAGGTTCATCAAAACAGGGTATAGGAATGCCTTATATGCCAGGCAAGATCACCTCTCACATGTCTGCATGACATTGAGTAGAGACAGAGCTTTGAGGCAATCAGTGTAGGACATTGTGTTTACTCCCTGTACCCTTTTTGAAAGAAACCTTTGTGGTCATTCCAGTTGCTGCATGTGTCTGATCAGGTACATTCTGAAGGGGCATTATACTCTATAATGTGTCCGCTGAGGGCTGAGTACAGTGACATGATGACATCTCTTGACCTAGATGCCATACCCTTGTTTATAAGTTGAGCAATATACAAGGATTTTCTTCCTGCCTTGGACTCAAGTTTGTCGAAGACTAGGTTACTATCTACATGAGTTTCCAGATCCCTGTCTAATAAATCAACTTTTAGGGGTGTTTTATTGATGATGTAGTTACCTGAGGTGGCTGACTTCCCAAAAGGAACTGTAATGCATTTCTTGGTATTGAGTTTTAAGCCATGGCTTCTTAAAGGGTGTTCTCGTCTTGGGGGGAATTCAGTGACTACTCCCAGCTTGCTATCATCTGCAAACTTGGTTAGCCAGAGGCCTTTGACATTGTCTTTAGCATCCAAAATGTAGATTCCAAAGAGGAATGGGCCTAGCACAGAGCACTGGGAGATGCTACTGGTGACCTGTCATTTTGTGGAGGTGGCCTCGATGCTAACCTCCTGGGTCCCGTCCATGTCCAGCATGTTAGAAATGGGTTTAGACATAGTTCTGTAAGTTTGTTTACAATGCCTGACTGAGGTATTCTATCAAATGATTTAGCCAGATCTAGGTAGGCAGTATACACCATTTATTCCTCATCCATTGCCTTAGTAACCTTTTCAAAGAAGTCCACCAGATTCAGTAAGCATGACCTTCCTTTGACAAAGCCAAACTGGGATGGATCCAGTGTCTGGAGGTCTCCTATGTCCTTGCTGACAATTTCTATGATCATTTTTTCCATGGTTTTGAAAATAAGACTAATCAGACTAGTGGGTCTGTAGTTTCCAGGCTCTATTGAAGGCCCACCCTTGTGAAGGGGGATGACAATCACAGTCCTCCATTCATGTGGCTCAAAGCCTGTTTTAAAACTATAGTTAAATAGTGACTTCAGGAGTCCTGATAAGTCTTATTTTAGACTATTCAGGAGGCATCTTGGGATGCTATTGGTGCCCATTGAGACTGTGCTCTTGACTTTAAAGAGTGCAGTCAGTACATCCTCCCTAGTTATAGCTGGAGGGGTTATGCTGAAAGGGATTGTTTGGGGGATGGTTGGGGGTGAGAAGGGGTAAAGTTGGAAATGAATTTGTCTGCCAACAGGTTCACTTATCACTAGGCTCTGTGAATGTGGCTCCATTAACCTTCGGTTCAACACATTGCTTGTGCTGCCCTTGAGGTTTCTAACATAGCTGAAGAAGACCTTATGATTCTTTCACCTGGGAGGCTATCTTAATTTCAAAGTTTACTTTTCTTGACCTAATCATCCCTCTTAGTTGCCTATTTAGTTTGATGTTTTTATCTCTATGGAAATTACCTTTCCTGATTTTTGATATATGTTTTTTCCTTTTGTTCTATATCCTATTTAATTTGAAATGTCACCAGGGAAGTTTCTTTCTGAGGCAAGTCCTGGACGTCCTTCTGGTAGGTGCAACAGCCTGTATGCAGTCATTGGCATGGCTGTACAGTGGTCCTAACAGCAATTCAGCACAGGCTGCTGTGTTCTCCTGGTTTGCAGGGGCATTGAATTTTGACAAGCTATCACTTAATAAAACGTAATTTCCCTTGGAATAGTTCCTGTTACTGATTTTAATAGGATTATGGAGTTGATTTTGAAGGAGACAGCTTTATAGTCAAACCTTACCAGGGTGAACAAGACATTGGGGGGTATCATTCTCCCATAATTGTAAGCATGATGTCCAGTATATTGGAGCCTCTAGTGGATGTATTCACTACTTGGTCAAGGTTGTTTGTATTTACGAAGTCCAGGAATCTCTGTCCCTCTAGATTTGAGGTCATGTAGGATTCTTAGTCTATAGAGGAGTAATTATAGTCTTCCATGAGTGCTAGGTTGGATGGCAAGTGTCTCTTGTATGTCCAGATATGCATCATGAGCTTTGTGGAACATGGAGGGTGACCTATGGCTGGCTAGGATATAGTATGGAATTTTGTCTATGGTGATCTGAATGTGAAGGAACTCCATCATGTCATGGTGTCTGACCACCCTAGAGGTGTGCTTGTTTCTCATGTGTATTGAGACACCTCCACCTTTAGCCCTTGTCTGTGCAGCTACTGCTATAAAAGTGTGGAAGACACTGAAACCTTGCACTGCTGAGGTACTCAATGATGCTTTAAACCTTGTATATTTTTCTTGCACATATGTCTATATTCTGAAGCATGAGGAGGGCTTGGAGGGAATGCAGTTTTTGTTTTTTTGGTTTTTTTTTTTTAGGCTTCTGGCATTGACAGTAACACCTTGTGGTAAAGCTGAGTTAATTTTGCTATGTTGGTAGGTTTGTCAATTTGGCATTGCCTAAAAATGGCACCGTGGGGGTGGATAAAGTTTTAGCCAGTATTCAAAAGCCTAAAGGGGAAAGGTGCAGACCATCCTTAGCAAAGCAATGTAGTCTTGTTAACCCTGTCCTCCCAAGATGACAAATGTTGGATCCCCTTAGTATGACACCAGAAGGACAGCCAGTTGTTGGAAGCAATCATTTTTTGCTCATATTGTGGCATCATCTTCAGTGATGGTAATATGCTGCTCAGTGCTAGGCTCATACCAGCCTGAGACATATAGTTTGAAAGCTCCATCATGCCTCTCTTCATCTGGGAAGGTGCATCTCAGGTCATTTACATCTATATGGACTATGATGGAAGCATACTGGTACCTGTGGTGTAGTGACTTGGCAGATCCTGGCACTAGATCAGCAACTAACAATTGTCATCTCCTTGTGCAGCCTGGTTAGAGGGACATCAATGCGTAATACAATGGAGTCTACTATGACAAGAGTCCTGGGAAGTGGGTTTACTTGCCTTAGGAGCTTAGTGTTTGAGGCTCCACTTAGAGTGGCAGTATGTGTGGTGTTAAGTGTTGTTTATTCCATGTGCCATTGGACTTGCTGAGGCATAGCTTCGACAAATGGTGGTCTAGGTGATCTTTGTTATTTAGGAAGATTGTTTTTAAGTGCCTCAGCATATGTTAGTTTAGGTCTATATTATATACCCGAAGAGACTTTTCTTCGAACATATAATCATCGACACATAAAGAGCGAATGCTTTAAAGAACAAATGGCCACATCTACAAATTCATGGGGCCATACACAAAAAACACAAACTTCAAAACTCTAATCAATTGGGGGAGGGGGCTTCGCCCCCTCACCCCCCCCTGACGTGGGGTGCTGTGCCCCCCCCACACCCCCTAACTAAATATACCAACTCCGAGATCGCTCTACATTGGAGAAAAGGGCAATTCCCAATAATGGCCAACTGAATTTTTTCCCAAGGAAAAAATTTGCGGATGTGGCCATTCGCACTTTAGAGCATTTGCTCTTTAGGTGCCGATGATTATATGTTCGAAGAAAAGTCTCTTTGAGCATATATATAGACCCGTTAGTTTATGTGTTTGTTGTGTGCTATCTGAGGTGGGTGTTGTGCGCATAGTCTTGACAACCTGATGTGCGCTTTTATGCAACAGTTTACCCTCCAGTGTCATTGTGTAAGTACACCTCTCTCATACTGTGTCTGCTTCTTTAAGTATTAATTGGTTGTCAGTAAACATGAGACAATTGCTACATTGTCTCAAGATGCCCATATCCACCAAGCTGGCTACAGAGAAGTTAAGAAATTACATATCCATTCTGTCCAGTCATTTGATTGGTGAGTTTCAAGGGGGGGTGGTGTATTGGGCTTAAAAGGATGTTAAACATGATTTGTCGGTGCAGACTAATAATGGTGCTTTATTGGGGCAAATTATGCTAAACAGTATTAAATTCTACTAAATTTGTAGATTTTGCCATTCGACACCCAAGTAGCTGCTCTAAACTGGTCTATGTGAAAGGCATTTGCTCTGTTTTTCTCCTTTACAGGATACAGTTTTATGGACTGTTCTTCAGGGAAATTTTGCTTTCTAGATGTCTACTACTGTACAGGACACTGCTAACCCGCCACATTTGAATTGATGGTAAAACCTATGAATACCTTCATACACTGGGAAGGTTGTTATGTGTCAAAAAAAGGAAAAATGGAATGAAAACTTTTCAGATATTACAGGCAGATTGAATGGCTCAGTGTGCCACTGGGAATGAATCCTACATAGATGGCCTGGACAGAATGTTTTATACTTTAATGTCTGAAATGCAAAAAAAATGAATGCTACCCTGTTTGAATACATAGCCTGAAATGATAGCAAAATAAAAGATATGTAAACATTCATGTAGGACCACTCTGATCAGATCCAACAATATGCATCTGATATACAGATGGTAAAGCAGCAACCAAAAGCACAGAAATACAACTGGAGTATGCAGAGGCCAAACTGTTAGATTCAAGGACAGGAAATACTGCAATCATTTTAGATTAATGAGCATCCATCCCTGAGAGTGTTGAGAAAAATAACTGTGGCATGTACGTTAGACAAAAACTGGATGAATGGCTGAGTCTGCCAGAGTTGGAGTACATGATAGTACAAGCACTTTGGTTATTTCTACCCCCATCCAAAAGATTTAAATGTCCATGTCTGGTGGTAGCCTGTCTTGCCAGCTGTACCCTAATGTCAGCAATACTGACCCCAGGTTAGACATCAACAGCTGAAGGTTCAAAGTTATGGCCAGATAATGATTACTTGCCTGAAGGACAGCTTTTAATAAGAATAAATGAAAATGTATTACTTGCCTGAAGAACAGCTTTTAAGGAAGAATAAATGGAAATGTATTACTTGCCTGAAGAACAGCTTTTAAGGAAGAATAAATGGAAATGTATACTACTTTACCCAGCTAACTTAAAGGTTTGGCTACCAGCAGATTTATACATCATTAACACAGCAGAAGAAACTGTCCATGGGCGTCATACAGGATGCATACCTTGGCATCATGCAATTTTGTGTCAGACAGGCTGCCAGCAACAAAGATTCAGCTGGGAACAGTGTGGATGCTGCTTTCACATCAACAATGGACAAAAACATGGACTTATTTCCGGTGTTTAAGGCTAAATTAATACAAAAGAGAGGAAGGCAGTTTTGGCAATAAACACAAGGAGGCTTCCTTATACATGCAGGGAAACTTGACTTAGTAATAATTCATGCAACATAAAGTGTAAGACTCCTTGGATGAGTAATCCATGGCTATAGTGTTTTAACATCTAAAGTGATTTCTTGGTTGATGTTATTTAAAGAGGGACATACAAACATAAGATTTACCTGCATAACTAAACCCCAGAGCAGTCAATATCTAGCCACAGATATTCAGTAAAACAGCATTACAAGATATGTCAACAAAGAACAAAGACTATGGTGTAGGTAAACCGGTCCTCCAAAAAATAAATCATACAATATCACAGTTAAAGGAGGCAGCAGAACACAGCAGAGAGGAAGAATAGTAAACAGCCAATCAGTATTCTTATCCTAGACAGTGAGACAATAGTCAATTGGTGGTCTAAAGGCAATACACTGATCAGTGAGCTAAATATGGATGAATAAATATAAAATAATTGCCCGGAATATAAATGGCCTTACAAATATATTACAAAGAACTAAAGTGACGACCTACTGGAAGCAGCATAGACCATATTTTGCTGCATTGCAAAAAGACTCATCTGAATGTTCAAGAGCATTTAAAATGAGAACAATTTGGTTGTTACACATTATTGTTAGTGAGTACAGTGGGAAGAAAGAGAGGAGTAGCATTACTCATCAGGAAAAGGGCTCCTTTTGATTTGCTAGAACATCTCATTGATGAAGACAGCAGGTATGAACTAGCAAAAGCTAGGCTGGAAAACACAGTTATAACATTAACAAGTGTTTATATCCCTCCCATGACAAAACCGGATGAGTTACTCATTATGTTATGCGAATCGACAGTGTTTCAAGGGGGGAAATCATACTGGGCAGGAAACTGGAACACAGTTTGCATATGGCAGGAAGTAAACTCAAGGCCACATATATT
The DNA here is from genome assembly GCF_019279795.1 of Protopterus annectens. Taxonomy (NCBI): domain Eukaryota; kingdom Metazoa; phylum Chordata; order Ceratodontiformes; family Protopteridae; genus Protopterus; species Protopterus annectens. The sequence goes on from NC_056728.1 coordinate 1,364,098,660, forward strand.
TTTTACTCCTGCACTAGATAAAACAACCAGGAGATTTACAGGGACTATGTTTTTGTTTGATGTACATAACTTGCTTAGTCTATCACCAAAGCTGTATACTTGTTATTCATATCTGTTCCTCATTTATTCAAGGATTGATCAATGCCATGTTGCCACCAGACAGCATGCCCCTGGGATAAACCCATATGACATATGGCCATATAACTTTATCAGATCATGCTCTAGTGTCAATAGAAATACAAACTGACCAAGATATATGGCAAAGTCATTGGGGGGCCGGTAAACCTTTTTTTATTGCAAGAGCCAGAGATTTGAAAATACAATAGCCAGTTGAAAAATTTCTAAGTTAAGGCTACATAATGTCAGAAACACATAAACATAGAAAACAATCAAAGCTGATTTAAGGATCCTTCTGATGTAATATACTTGTACGAGGGTGACTCAGAATGCTGCAAAACTTCATTTCCTACAAAAAGCTGTGTTAAAAATAAGGTATTCAACAGAAGGCAGGCAAGAGGAGACAGAGAAAGAATTTTCACGTTAAAGTGGGATATAACAGAGCTGATAGATTACAAGATAGAAACATCTAAGAAAGGCTTGCATTTAAAATAATTTGATAACTTTCCCAGGGCACAGAGATTTCTGCTGCTCAGGTTTATGCAGCAGCAGCAAAGTGACAGATTTGTCATAAAGCTTTGTCATTGCCAAAATGGCAACATAGTTGACTCCCCAGTTGAAATATTATAATAGTTTAAACTTTGCATATCTGAATTCCTTTGACCAAGACACTTAGCAGAAGCCTTAAGAATTCCTAGGTGACACCCCTATAAAACATCACAGAAGGTCAGTCTGAAGCAATGATGTGATCAGTACTAGTGTCTAAAGTTCAACTTGCCCAGGCCCACACTGACCAAGAGTAAGCCACCTGGCCTGGGTTGCATACCCTTAGAAATTTACATGGAGTTAGGATCAAAGTTTGTAGAGAGTTTTACAAGACTGGCTAATGACGTATTGGCTGAATGAGAATCCCCCAGTCATGGAATCAAGGTGTAATATCCTTAATTTTGAAAGCAAATAAGGACCCTTTATCTCGAGCTTCTTATAGGCTAATACTGGTCCTAAACCATGACAATTGCAGCCAAAAGACTTTCATATTATCTGTCTTCCCTACTATACTATACTATAATTAAACAGGCTTTGTCCCAGCCATACACCCTTTGATAACCTACAAAGGGCATGTGTATTGACTGAAGATGCACACAGGATGAAAACACAATTACTGGTAGCTAGCTCTGACAATGAAAAAGCATTTGACCAGGTCAGCTTCATGCTACCTAAGGTCAGTACTGACCAGCATGGCATTGCCACCAACTTTCATAAAACTAATTAAAAAAGGCTGCATGCAGGAGCTACTGTTAAGGTAAAGGTGGGAGGCAGACTATCCACCAGATTCCCATTTTTAAGACGTACATGACAGGTTTGCCCTATGTCCCTGCTTCTTTTTGCTCTGTACTTGGAAACTCTTGCAACAAAGTTGAGGCAGTTGGATATATAAGGTTACTCATTCATCATCATCATCAGCCCCCTTTTTCCCCATTTTTTCTACATGGGGTCAGGGTATCGTGTTAACTTTCGCCAACTCTCTCGATTCAGTGCCACACTCCTGCCTTCTTCAACACTCATGCCTGACTGTCACAGATCTTCTTTCACACAATCCATCCACATCTTTGCTGGATGTCCTTGCTTCCTCTTACCTTCTTCCTGTCTGTCCCAAATCTTCCTCACCAGATTGTCTTCTGCTTTTCTACACATTTGCCCAAACCACCGTAATCTGTTCTCTTTGATCTTTTCTGCAACTGGAGCTACTTTGGCTTCTGCTCTTATATCCTCATTTATTTGCCTGTCCCAGAGTGTGCATCCTACCACCTTTCTCATGCACTTCATTTCCATCACCTTTAGCTTCTTCAACTTTTCTGCCTTTACTGCCCAGGTTTCTGTACCATACAGTAGTAGTGGTAGTACCACTGTCTTGTACACCTTACGTTTCAGCTTCTTTGGCATTCTTCTGTCATATACTACACCTGATACTCTATGCCAGTTGGCTGCAGCCCCTCTGATTCTAGCTTTAACCTCTTCATTCAGACTACCCTTCTCCTCAACTACTCCTCCCACATACTTGAAGCTGTTTACCTGTTCCACTATCTTCCCTTCTATCTCTGTTCTCAGCTTCTTCTGATTTCCCCAATTTGCTGCCATTACCACCATCTTATCTGTGCTTAGTTTCATCCCACATGCCTTCAGATTTGCATTCCATTCTCCTTTCCTTTGCTGAAGTTCTAGCTCAGAATCTGCCTGTACTGCTACATCATCTGCATACAGCAACTTTGTTGATCTGTCCCCTCCAACCTGTTTGCTAATGTAGTCCATCACCAGTATGAACAGCAGTGGGCTCAGAGCTGAACCCTGATGTACACCCACACCCACTGGGAACCCCTCTGTGAGGCCGGACACTGTCTGTATGTGAGTCATTGGGTCCTTGTACATAGCCTGCACTAATTCTACCAATGTTTCCGGGACTTCAAACCACCGCAGTACTGCCCAGATCAGCTTTCTTGGGACCTTGTCATATGCTTTTTCCAAGTCTAGGAATGCCCAGTTGGACTCTCTCCTCATTTCTAGTTTCTTCTCAAGTATCTGTCTCAATGGAAACATCGGATCAATTGTGCTTCATCCTGATCGGAACCCGAACTGTTCATCTCCCATCTTACATTCTACCACTCTGTGTATCCATTTATCAATCACTCTCTCCAGAACTTTCATGCAGTGTGGTAGGAGTTTGATCCCTCTGTACTGCCCACAGTTGTGGATGCCCCCTTTGTTGTTGTACACTGGCACAAGTATGCTTATTCTCCTGTCATCTGGGATACGCCTTTCTCTCCACACTGCTATTAGTACCTCAGGAGCCATTTCTCCCCTATCTCACCCAGCATCTTTATCATATCTACTGTGACTTCATCTGAGCCTGCTGCTTTCCCTGACTTCATCTTCCTTAGTGCTGTTCTTACTTCTTCTAGGGTGGGCTCCTCTTCTACTCTCATTGTAGACTGTTTCTGGGGCAGTACAGCTCCTGTGGGGATTTCTTCATTCAGAAGCTGCTGGAAATACTCCTTACATCTGCCTTTGATGTCCTGTGGACTGGTGAGCAGGTTGTTGCTGGCATCCCTTATGAAGGGTGTCTGACTATCTTCTTTATCTTTCTGTCTTTGCCTTGCAACCTGATATAGTTTCTTTGTGCCCCTTACTGAGTCACTTTCCAGAAGCTGGTGCAGTGCCTCTGATGCCCTATTCTTTGCTATTTCAACTTCTTTCTTAGATTCTTTGTTAGCCAACCAGTGGTCCTTCCTAGCCTGGTTAGTCTTTTCTATCTCCCATTTCTTCCTGCACTCCTTCTTTCTTTTGATGACTTCCTGGACTTATGCATAGAAGGTTACTCATAGGGAAGGCAAAACCACAAGGCCTCTTTATACATAGAGGACCTGCTGGAATAACTCTCCTCACTAAAGCGGGATCTGCATATGTTCTTGGGATCTGCATGTATTCCTGAAGATGCTGGAAGGGTAGGAGGCTTTCCCAGGATATAAAATAAATGTTGGTAAGAATGAAACAATGGGGCTGGAAACTATTTAATCAATTAGGTACTTAGGACTATATCTAGCCCATTTACTGCAATCATCAGATGAATTCAATAACAATGCACTAATGGGAAAAATAAAACACATGCTGCAAAAATGGAGCATGCTATGTCTAGATATGGAACAAAGATTACAGGCAGTAGGCTGGTTTATGTTATCACTAATAATATATCAGGCCCAACGTCTGCCACAGTCATCTGGGGTCAGTTTTTAAAAAGACATATCCTCTATAATGGTGATGAAAAACACAGATTAACAGTGAAAATATATTCTATACCCCCAAGTATGGGGGGGGGGTGTTAGCACTACCAGACTTTTGAGTGCTATGTAAGGGCAAAGGGCAATAGAGGTTAAATATTTACAGGCACTGTCTACAAGATCTTATGCAGAAACTTGGAAATCCATGACCCTTATGAGTTTTGGTTGTATTCTAAAAGTTGTTTGCCTAGGGACATTAACATAGGATTAAGGAAAAATCTGATTAGGCAGTAGTCAGGTATAATTATATCTGTGTCAAGGTTACTAGGTTACAGTGCAGCTTCTTAGTGGAAGATGGAATTAGTTCTGATGCAATTTTTCCCTAAGGCAGTTTTTTCTTACTGCATAGTGCCATCAATATTTAAGACAAATCATGTATTAAAGTACTGGGAGCAATTAATAATAGGTACAAACCTTATTTCTTGGCATGGATTCTCACAAAATTTTAAAGTAGGCGATAGAGGAATAGAAATTTATAAAATGTTAATACAAGAAATACAGAACCTACTTATATATAAAAATAAAGTACATACTTACCCTTCAGTGCAAGGTGGTATTCCACACACTTATACCAAGTACTACACAGGCAGGGACTAAAGGTGGAGGTGTATCAATTTACATAAAAAATAAATAGACCTCAAGAATGATACACCTGAGCTTCTCCACATTCAGATCACCATAGGCAAAATCCCATACCATTTTCTTGCGGGCTACATACAGGTCCCCTTGTATGACCCAGGAAACCCATAACACATAACAGTGGACTTATTCACCATCTAAACCAATAACATGTACATGGGCAATTTTAGTAACTCAGCTATTAACTGGGAATCATACACAACACCAAACATGCATGCACATAGATTCCTTGATTTTGTAAACATTACCTCCCTGAACCAAATTGTCAATACACCAACCAGAAGAACAAACATACTGGATCTGGCCCTCACTAATATGGGAGAGTGCTGCAACCCCCTAGTATAATGTCTTCTCTAGGTAAGGTCAGATCACACAAAGGTCTCCTCTGAAGTAAAAATAAAACAAAGAACCCCAACCAACCCTGGAATATTCAGGAACTACTCTAAGACTAACTTCCTACCATTAAAAGATAACCTGACAAAATTTCAAGCCTCATCTAAACCCTGAAAACACTGCTGCATAAGCAGAACTGTTCACAGAAATACTTTACCTACACGCCAGGAATAAGGACAGAACTAACTGAAAGAACAAGCCACCTTGGTGGAATTACATCAGTAGGCTGTATAACAAAAGAAAGAAAATCATTGCAAAAATTAGGAAATGTAGCTCCCAGCAGGATTAAAGAGCTCTCATCAAACTAAACAAACAATTCAGAGGACAAATAAAGTCTGCCAAAGCCAAATTTGAGGTAAATTTGGCCTCTCAGGCCAAAGACAACCGCAAGGTATTCTTTAGCTATGCCTGCAACCTCAAAGGCAATTCACAGTTGTGTACATAGCTCATTATTAATGGAGCCATATAGGGTGTGAATGCAGAGTTGATCAAATCAGCAAGAAAAGAAAAGTAGCATTGCTGGAGTTGAATTAGTACTCAGGTCTTGGGGAGCACCTTCACATGATGGACCCTGCTTTCACAAAATCTCGCCTACAGACTGTATTTTATATAGCATATATCAGGAACAGAGGTAGTTTACAAAAAAAGAAATCTGGGTGTACAAGTCCTAGGATAAAAAAAATACCCAATCCTGGTATGCACACTGATGCCAGGAATGGAAAAAATGACAGTGTAGAATCCTCAAGTCATGGAAACATTCCTACAATATGGTTAGGCCAGGCTCCGGGGAAGGATGGCCTCCCTTTTCTACAAGGAAGTAGTAGTCTGCAAAAACACAAAAAATGATACGCTAAAAAAGAGTGGACTATTGAGAGTAAGGAAGAAAGTATGGATTAATACTATTATGAAAAAGCCCAGAATTTCCAGCTAGAGGATATTCAAAAAGATTAAGAGAGAAACCAAAGCAAAGAAAAATCCTTGCACAAGAAAACCTGTCAAAAGCTTCAAATGCAAATTTGTGTTCATTAATACAACAGATCCATGAAAAATATTACATAGACAAAGAAACATTGAGCCACTTGGAAAAAGATGCAACAGAGAAAGTATAAAAATATAAAGAACAAAACCTAGAGATTTTTGAAAGTTATAAAAAAGAAACATGGGCATGGGAAAGAAAAAGTGATCTGATACGCTTCAATATTTACGAAAAGGAGAAAGCCAAACTAATCAATACAAAAAGCAGTTCCAAAGATATTTGAAGAGAAATACAGGCAAAGGTACCCAGATAAGGAAATTCCACAATACAAAAAATAAGATAACAAACGGGGAATGTAGAACAAAAGGTTAGCAAAGTGGAAGTTAAACAAATAGAAGCTGAAGTTATGGAATAGTTGTGAAGTGAAGGATTTATTGTAGAAAGTCTAACACAGGTTTTTGTGTCACAGCATGATGGGACAAATGAGTCCCTAAACTAAGGAGAAACAGGTGGAGTGGGAGACATCTGAAGAAGAAATATGGACATGGGAAAGAAAAAAGAGATTTAATATGATGCAATATTTATACAAAGCTAATCAATACAAAAAAGCAGCACCAAATATATCTAAAGAGAAATGCAGGCAAAGGCATTTGCTTATAGAAAATTTCATAATAAAAAATAAGAAAGCAAAGTGGGAAGGTACAAAAGAGGATTAGTAATGGCGAAATTAAAGAAACAGAAATTGAAGTTATGGATTACCTGCAAAGTGAAGGATTTAGTCTAGAAAATCCAAACCTCTAGTGGTGTCACAACATGATGTAACAATGAGTCCCCATAATTAAGGAGAAATAGGTGGAATGAGAAGCATCTGATCATTTGCCATGTGAAGATACTCTGGAGCCTTCAGTAGGAAACCAGAAAAAATTTTAGTTGGACTTGCACAGCAAGGATGCAGCAGGAAGCAGTAGCAGCTGTAACACAATCAGTGCTGTGGAGTGATATGCCAGTGACTTCCCATTTGAAACAGCAACGGATGACGCAGGATGCATCTGATGAAAGTATGTCACAGGAAGATGTTCTGAAACGTTCTGTATAATTCCCGCAGGAAACAGAACAAAGAATGTGCCCTCAGTCTAAAAGAAAATGAGCTAAGGGAAGACTTACTTGATTTAATGGAGATGGATAGACATATTAAGATCAATAAAAAAATAGATTACAGAAAGTCAATAAGACCCAAAATGTTAGAAGTCTGATAAAATAGATGAACACAGTAATCAAGACTATTAACAAAAATTCATGTTTATAACAGAAGTAAATATATAACACTGTGCAGCTAAATTAATAACAGATAAAGCCTTACCACAAAAACACAGAGCAATAAGGGAAAGGAAGGGGAGAAATCAAATGCCATCATGGAAGTATCGAATTGAGAAAACTAAGACAAGAAGTGTCATTGTTAGAAGAGTATAGAAGGGGGAACACATCAACAAAAATACTTAGAAAGACGTGATAAAAGCAACTCACAGTATCAGAACAAACAAGGATTTATAGTACACTATAGCAAATACTAAACTAAAGATATCAGCACATGCAGAAAAAACTTAAAAGATATGCAGAAAAATATAAAGGAAAAGGACAAAATAATCAATTCATTGATGACCCAAAAAGGTTTTATAAAGAACTGAGAAACAAAGCAAAATGAACAGAAACACCAACAAAAAAGAAGAAACACATTTTGCTGAACTATCTATGAACACCCTATGGAACACACAAAATATGCTGAATGGATGGAAGAAGTAAAAGAAAGAGTAAGAAGTGCAAACATACAGGATATGAAATGGGATGAGGTGACAGACACAGAAACTGAAACAAAACTAGAAAAGCTCCTAACTGGAAAACCCCATGACCTAGATGCAGTACCTAACTTCTGGTTAAAAGTATTAGTATCTTTACAGGAAGGTTTAGCCCTGAGTAAGAAATACGTATATGTGCACCCTGAACAGATAACAATCTGATTAACTGCAGGAAAAATGATACTCCTCCTTACAAGTGAGCCTGCAAGCTATCCTAAAAACTATTGACCAAATAATTGCCTTGCAATGATGTAGTAACTATATATTGGAACTGATGCCGACAGAGTTTATAGCCATTTAGAAGAAAACTCGATTGTGACAATAGAACAAAAGGGTAACAAAAAAGTAATATGGAATAAAGGACCATTTGTTAAATAATGTTATAGTGGAGAACTGTAAAAAGGGAAGAATCTAAGTATGGAATGGCTAGATTTCAAAGAAACATTTGACAGCATCCTGCATTCATGGATAAAAGAGTGATAACAGATGTATAACTTACACCTTACATTGATCAATTACATTGCAGTGACCAAGAAACAGTGGCAAACCACACTGCAGCTAAGCATTGATAAGGGACAAATTATTATTCCAGGGATAAAATTCAAACGGGGACATTCCAGGGTGACTCTCTGTCACTGCTGCTCTTTTGTCTTGACCTTAACCCATTAAGCTGTCTACTTAACAGATTAGGTCATGGTTACAATTTGGCTCACAGAAAGCAAACAAGTATACAACCTTTTCATCTTCTTTTTGTGGATGTTTCAAAACTGTCTATTTCATCAGATAAGTAGCTTAGAGCACAGCTGCAAGTGGTTAAACGTTTTTCAGATGATATAAGAATGTCATTCGGTCATAATAAATGTACAAAAACAACATTTAAAGCAGTAAAGCTGCAGTACCAAGAAAATAACACTCTGGGACAGGAATATGAAATAAAGGAACTTGAGCAGGAGGGAGGGTATAAATATTTGGGAACTGATGAAGGATTGTCAGTAAAACATGAACAAATGTGAACAAAACTCAATAAGGAATATTTTAGAAGACTAAAATTAATATTGAAAACAGCCCTGACATCTGGGAACAAACTCCAAGCTAGAAACCAATTTGCTCTTCCTGTTCTAATTTACAGTTCTGAGGTGACTGGCCCCAAAAGGTATTGTATCATATGGACAGGAAAACAAGAAAAATGTTTCGCGCTTATCAAATGATATATAAAAATTACTGTATACCAAGATTATATATTCCTTGTTCTGAAGGCAGTATGGGCCTCCTCAAAACTGATTATATGTATAGATCAGCAATCGTAGGACTGCATACACATATGCTGGCATCACCAGTTCCAAACATAGTGAAAGTTTTAAAACATGAGCAGAACAAGTACTAGAAGTAGACAAAAATATGGCAGCAAATAAATGTGCAAAAAAAAAACAAAAAACAAACAAAAGAAAGACTATAAGGAGAAGGATCAGATGAGAAGAAAAGAAATGTGGAAAAGGCATAAATTTAGTTGAAGGACAGAAAACTCTTAGACCAACCTCATGTTGATCAGGATATGATGCATGAATGACTAAGGAGAGGTGAATTTAAACCAAAAGATGAAAGGTTAATATTGGTGGCTCGAGATAGTGGGCTATGTAGGTCTATATCACTTCAGTGAAGTGACAGTTCAGCAAATGGCATTTCATTGGAAATGTTGTTCTTCGAAATCCCCTCTTGTAGGGGGCTGTGCCCCCCACACCCCATGCTAATTATATGCACCAACTCCAAGATCGCACTGCAGTGGGGAAAGGGCAAATTTCCCGATCCTCACTGTACCACGATCTCAATATGAACAGTTCAACGAATTACATGTTCGATGAAAGTAAACCGAAAATGCTGTTCTCTGAACTGAATTTTCGGAAGTGGAAACAGTCACACATCTTGTTGCTGGGTGTCATACACTACCTGCAGAGGGCCTGTATACTGAAAGGCATAATAATGTGGCAAGACTGTTGCACTGAAGAAAGTGCAAACATTACAATACACAAGTAGCTGAGAAGCACAAACCACAAAGCATTATAGAGAACGATAAAGTTTATGTCACATGGGATCACCTATAACCAACGGATCAAAAAATAGATGCAAGAAAACCAGAATGAAAAGAAGACAAAAAGTAGCATTGATCATTGAAATTGCTACATCCAGTGATTATAGTGTCCAAACAGAGAGAGACACAAAGTCATAAAATACCAGGCTGTGCAGGTAGAAATGAGGACAGTGTGGAAGAAGGATATCCAGACATTTCCAGCAGTAGTAGGAGCAATGGGTCTCATAAAAAGAATTTACAGTCATATTTAGATATGCTACTGATACATGTAACTCTGTATGAATCACAGGAATCACTTCTAGGCACATTGTGGTTACTGCAAAGAGTACTTTTGGCTAACATCAAAGATTGAAACAATACTAATTTCATGAACTTTAGTCATACTTTGACTTAGGAACTGGGTCCATTCCCATCATGGTACTAGAAACCGAAAAGGCTTGGCAAAATTAAACTATGAAACGCCAGAAGATATAGCAAACCTACTGGCAGACAAAATTATCCCTAACTTTTTCCTATCAGATATAACTCCCCTTACTATCACTAGGGAACAGGTCCTCAATGTTCACTGGGCCCTGACAATATCCCAAGCTGCCTTCTAAATAGCATGAAACATAACTTATCATGCCCCCTGGGATCACTATTTAACCATAGCCTCTGTCACTCGTCTCAGTTTACAGTTGAACACAAACAGGCAGGGTAGTTAATTTACATGCTTAATTACATAGAAACACATCAGGATGGTTCATAGGTTCATAGGTTCATACTAGGCTATCTGCCCTAGGGCATTTATAAGCCTAGCCAGAATGTGTTTGGCTTTCACCACCCATTTTAAATTTATTTTGCTATGCCCTTTTTCGAGACTACTCTGTCTAACAGTGACACAGAAGTGATACCTGGGGTAAACCTACGATCTCCAATCCACTCATCAAGATTCCTCTTGAAGAGAGTCAATGAGGGACTCTGCCTAACCTGGACTGGGATTTTTATTCCAGAGTGAAGGGAGCCTCTGGGTTATGAATCTGTCCCTCCAGCATGTCCTATTTATTTCAGTGCTGAGGTTCAAGTCTCTCGAGCGCGTAGCTCGATGGGATTTGAATTTTCTGAGGTGCAGCATGTCCATTAATTCCGGGTTGGACATGGCTTTATACGTCAGGCACAGATCGCTTCTGAACAGGCTGTATGCCACTGAGTAGAGCTGGAGTTTCTTTAACCGGGCAGCATATGGCATCTGTTTGAGCCCTTTGATCCTCTTGGTGAGGTACTTTTGGGGTCTTTCTAGTTGCTGCAGGTGTCTGGTAAGGTACATCCCAAAAGGGGCATTGTACTCAATTATGGGCCTGATGAGGGATGAGTAAAGAGGCACGATGACCTCTCCTGATCTAGATGTGAATCCCTTCATGATTAGGTGGGCTATATAAAATGTTTTTCTAACCACTTTGGTCACGTGGTTGTCAAATGAGAGATTGCTATCAACTTGGGTCCCCAGGTCCCTAATTACTTCTTCTATACTTAATGGATTACCACCTATGTGGTAATTTGTGGGATGACTATACACTTTTTGGCATTTAGCTTGAGGCCATGGCTCTGGCACCAGTTGTCTGTTTCTTATGGTGCCCAGTTTGCAGTCATCTGCGAACCTGGTCAGCCACAGTCCTTCTGTGTTGGCCTGTACCTCCGAAATATATACCGAACAAGAGAGGTCCCAGGACTGAACCTTGTGGGACACCACTTGTAACTGGTTTGGAGTCTGCCATGGCTCCAGCAATTCTAACCATGTGGGTTCTGTCCTTGAGCCAGTTTGCAATCCATCTAGTGACATAGGGGTTTATATTTAAGCTGGTGAGCTTATCTATAATGCCAGGTATTGTATCGAAGGCTTTAGGTAGGCTGTGTGGACCACCTTCCCTCCAACGGCCTTGGTGACTGTTTCAAAGAAATCAACCAGGTTTAAGAGGCAGGATCTGAACTGGGTAGGATCCAGTGTCTGTAGGTCCCCAATATCTTTATTTATTAGGTCCATGATGATCCTTTCCATAGCTTTGCAGACCAAGCTAGTCAGGCTTATGGGGCGATAGTTTCCAGGATCCGTTGAGGCACCACCTTTATGGAGAGGGACCACTGTTGCTGTACGCCACTCTTTGGGCACATATCCTGTAGTAAGGCTGAGATTGAACAGTAGTTTTATGTTTGGGTTTAGCTCTTCTTGGCGTTCATGTAGCACGCAGCCCGGGACACTGTCTGGTCCCATTGATGCTGTGTTTTTTGCTTTGGAGAGGGCGGCTCTTACCTGAGCATCTGCGATGTGAGGGAGGCAGCACCCTGCTGGGATAGATATTTGCCCTTTTGGTGGGGGGGGGGGAGTTTGTGCTGAGCCTGTCAGCTAGGATGTTGGCAATGTCTGTGGGTTCAGTGTATTTTTTGTCATTTTGGACTAATTCTGAGCATATCTGGGAATTACCACCCAGGTTCCTAACATAACTAAAGAAAGCCTTGTGATTATCCTTAGTGTCCTGTGCAATTTTTCTCTCGAAGCTGGCCTTAGACAATTTTATGAGTGCCCGTAGTTTTTTGCTAATACTGATCAGTGATGCCTTCCCTTATTGGGATTTTGCTCTATCATTTAGTAGCTTCCTCCTTCTATTGTATAGTTTGTTTATGGCTGGGGTCCACCAGACAGGACATCTGCCTTTGGAGGATTGGGTCTTGGTTTTATTTGGGATCGCATGATCCATGCATTCCTGAAGGTGTTCATAGAATGCGTTTATAAAGGATTCTGTGGTCTGGGCCGTATTTTCCACAGGCCCGGGGGCTTTGAAGGATTCCACCTTGGTTTTGAGGAGTGTGAAATTTGCTTTAGAGAAGTTTTTCACTGTGGTTTTCTGGGCAGGGGGTGGGGTTGGGATGTGAATATCCAGTGAGATTAGTTTATGGTCTGATCTTACCAGTGAGGGATACACTTCTGGTCTGGAGCATAGAGTCCCCATGTTGGTGATGATCAGGTCCAGTATGTTTTCCCCTCTTGTGGGAGTGGTAACAAGTTGTTCCATAGCATTTAAGTTTATAAATTCTAGGAACCTTTGGGCTAGGGTGTTGGAGCTAGTGTAATGCTCCCAGTCTATGTTTGGGTAGTTGAAGTCGCCCAATATAATGGTGTTTGGAGAGACCTTCATATTTTCCAGTGTTCTCAGGAAGACCGAGTGGGGTTCCTGGGTTAGGGAGGGTGGTCTGTAGCAGGCTATAAACTGGAAGGCAGTTTTACCCACTGTTAGTTGCACATGGATAGTCTCTGATGCTTCATGCTTTGCCACCAACCTGGAGGTGTGGGTATCTTTGATGAATATCGATACTCCCCCTCCTTTTGTGGTTCAGTCCAAGTTTTGGGGCCAAAAAGCATGGTATGAGGTATAACCTGGTAGTGCTGGGGTGCTCTCGGCAGCCCTGAACCAGGTTTCTGTTACTGCACAGATATCGATGTTCTCCATGCTAAGGAGAGTTTTGAGTGTGTGCATCTTGAGGTTTAGACTTCTGGTGTTGAAGTAGCATTACTCTTAGTTTCTTATCCCTTGTGATACCTATGGAGGTGGTTTTGTCTTTTGAGCCTTGCCTAAAAAAGGCACTATGGGGGTAGCAAGAGCCTTTGCCAATATCCGAAAGCCCAGGGGTGACAGGTGCAAGCCGTCCTTAGCGAAGCATCGTGGCTTGTCGAGCATATCATCCCAAGCTGACAGGCATTGGATCCCCTTTGAATGACACCAGAACTTAAGCCAATTGTTGAAATTGATCATCTTGTCTTCATATTGTGGCATCATTCTTGGTGAGGGTAAGATGCTACTCAAGGTCAGGGTCATACCGGCCTGGGCTACATGCTCAGAGAGCTCCTTTATGTCTCTTTTCATGTAGTCCAGAGAGGTACGTCTCAGGTCATTCACACCAGCATGGACAATGACTGAGTCATATTTGTACTTGCCTTGGAGTGACCTGAGTGCTTGTGTTGTGTGGCGGATCCTAGCACCCGACAGGCTGCTCACTGTGACCCTCTCCTTGTTCAGCCTGGTGGGCGGGACGTCAGTGTGCCTGACGATAGAGTCACCTATTACAAGTGTATCAGGTGTGTTGTTTAGTCTTAAGGGCTGTGACTGTTCGGCACACTGGCTTTGTGAGATATGTGTTGCACATGTTTTGTTTTGGGGTAGCAGTTGCTTGGGTGTCTGCTTTGGAGGTCTCTGCTGCTTAGGCAGATTTTTATTTAGAGCCTCCGAGTATGTTTTTGTGTGATTATGTGTTTGGTTTGCTGTCATGGTAGGTCTATGTGAGACTGGAATTGTAGTGAGTGTGGTTTCCTTCTCCTCCTGACTGGTTATGTCAGTACTGAGTTGAGAGAGCTTAGCCTCCAGTTTGGCTATATAGTCGCATCTTTCACATGTGTTGGAATTTGTTGGGAGGAGGAGAGGGTTGTCTGTGTACATGAGGCAGTTGTAACATTGCCTCAAGATTCCCAGATTCACCAGCTGGACCGGAGAGGAGATTGACAACTGGCCTTTGGACATGCTTAATAATATTGGGAATTCCTTAATAATTGAAAACAAGGGCCAGTGGGGAGTGAGGGTGTAGTGCTTTTAATTTTTAGTGCTGACTTATATAATTGCTTTAGCGCGCAAGTGCCAGGTAACTTAAGTGCAATGTGTTACAGGTAACTTAAATGCAAAAATGACAAACAGTAACTTTCTTTCAAGTGAAACAAGGAAATAAGTACAGTAAGCAATGCAGATATCACTAGTGATCCACAGAAGCACTGAGAAGCCGCGTATTAGGTGGAATTAGCGTTCCAGGGAAATAACAAGCAAACCAACAAGCATATAAACAAAGCTAGATTCAGCAGGCCTGGATCTAGTCTATGCTACAGCAAACAAGGTGTACCAATTTCAGTAAGATACAGTTCAAATATTCAGGCACTATAAACCTTTAACCAGAAATTCCCAGCTCAGAAGGGCAGAGTCCAGCCTCTTCTCCCACAAGAGTGCAGACCACGAACCTTCTTAATGTAAAATAACTGGCCTGAAGCCCAAGTTCCTAAACCAGAACTAATACACTTTAAGAATAGCAGACACTGGGCTCTCAATCAGCAGTTCCCAACTTAGAAGGATGAAAGCTACCTGTCCTGCCACCACAGTGCATGCCACAAACCTTCCTAATGTAAAACAACTGGTCTGAAGCCCAAGTGCTTAATCCAAAAGACTTAGAATGATAGCTACACTTTAATCAAGTTACTACCAAGCAGTAATAAATACAATTGAATACTTTAGAGAATGCCTGGATTAGTGCTCAAGTTACACAAACAAAGCTAGATCCAGCAGGCCCGAATCCAGTCTATGCCACAGCAAACAAGGCGCACCAACTTCAGTAAGAAGCAGTTCAGATATGCATGCACTATAAGCCTTTAACAAGAAATTCCCATCTCAGAAGGGCAGAGTCCAGCCTCTCCTCCCACAAGAGTGCAGACTACGAACCCTCTTAATGTAAAATAACTGGCCTGAAAGCCCAAGTGCTTAAACCAGAATTAATACACTTTTAGAATAACAAACGCTGAGCCCTCAATCAGCAGTTCCCAACCTAGAAGGATGTAAGCTACCTGTTCTGCCACTACAGTGCAGACCACAAACCCTCTCAGTGCAAAACATCTGGTCCGAAGCCCAAGTGTTTAAACCAAAAGGCTTAGAATGAGTTACACCAAGCAGTAATAAATACAATTGAGTACTTATAAGATGATGCAAAAGTAAAATAAAGTAGGTAGAAACACAAGTACAGTAAAAGCAGATTAAATTTTTCTTTTTTTTTTCTGAACAAGTGCTGAGATCAAAGAAACAGATTTGAGTGCTGAAACTAGAAAACTGGCTAGTTATAAGAAAAAAAAACTAAGCTAGAAGGCTTCCCTCCAACAGAGAAGGGCTTGGGGGCTCAGAAGCCTACAAATAGTCTATACCACTTAACAGGAAAGGCAGGAAACAAGCTTACATTTTTTTTTCTGTTTCCCAGATGCTCTCTTTGTACACAGTAGGAGTGCCTGAAATCAGAATATGATCTCACTGCACTCAGTTGAGTGAGCAAATGAGATGGGCCCAGAAGGAGTATCCAAACACAAATTTACAAGAGGCGGCAGTTTCAAGGCCACTAAGATTAACACCAAAACAAAAACAGGAAGGGTGGGTGGGACTAACTGAAGAGCAGAGTCAAAACTTCCAGTTCAGTTAATATTCCTGCAACACACAGTTAAAATCAATTTAAATACTGTATTTTTTGAAAAAAAGTGCAGATAAAGGTACTTAAATTCTCTTATACGTCCAGTTGAATACAGCAAGTTCTTAGCCAGCCAAAGCTGAGGTTTTTAAGCAGAAAATATTTCACACTGTACCACTTAAATAGGCAAGAACAGGAAATCAAAGAATGTGGCTACCCCCACACCTGTAATTACTAGCAAATAACAAAATTCAGCAAACACTGACTAACTTCCAGTTCAGTTAATATTCCTGCAACACACAGTTAAAATCAATTTAAATACTGTATTTTTTGAAAAAAGTGCAGATAAAGGTACTTAAATTCTCTTATACGTCCAGTTGAATACAGCAAGTTCTTAGCCGGCCAAAGCTGAGGTTTTTAAGCAGACAATGTTTCACACTGTACCACTTAAATAGGTAAGGACAGGAAATCAAAGAATGTGGCTACCCCCACACCTGTAATTACTAGCAAATAACAAAATTCAGCAAACACTGACTAACTTCCAGTTCAGTTAATATTCCTGCAACACACAGTTAAAATCAATTTAAATACTGTATTTTTTGAAAAGAAAGTGCAGATAAAGGTACTTAAATTCTCTTATACGTCCAGTTGAATACAGCAAGTTCTTAGCCGGCCAAAGCTGAGGTTTTTAAGCAGAAAATATTTCACACTGTACCACTTAAATAGGCAAGGACAGGAAATCAAAGAATGTGGCTACCCCCACACCTGTAATTACTAGCAAATAACAAAATTCAGCAAACACTGACTAACTTCCAGTTCAGTTAATATTCCTGCAACACACAGTTAAAATCAATTTAAATACTGTATTCTTTTGAAAAAGTGCAGATAAAGGTACTTAAATTCTCTTATACGTCCAGTTGAATACAGCAAGTTCTTAGCCGGCCAAAGCTGAGGTTTTTAAGCAGAAAATGTTTTGCACTGTACCACTTAAATAGGCAAGGACAGGAAATCAAAGAATGTGGCTACCCCACACCTGTAATTACTAGCAAATAACAAAATTCAGCAAACACTGACTAACTTCCAGTTCAGTTAATATTCCTGCAACACACAGTTAAAATCAATTTAAATACTGTATTTTTTTGAAAAAAAGTGCAGATAAAGGTACTTAAATTTTCCTATACGTCCAGTTGAATACAGCAAGTTCTTAGCCGGCCAAAGCTGAGGTTTTTAAGCAGCAGTACAAAATATAAAAAACTGATTAACTAACAGACTACACGGACATGCATGCTTACACATCTCAACAGCTTACTACAAAATGGCAGTCAGGCTCGCACACGCTCAGTATTTATACACTTGTGCAAGCCCATGGAAAGCTTCTTAAAGGTATACATACATACTAATCTACAGCCTCCAAACAGGCTTTGTACCTCACAAATGGAGAACAGCAACTGCCATCCCTCTGCACAAAGCCGGGGCATCTAGAAAACCTAGGAACTACAAACCTGTAAGCATCACTGGTCAAACATGCAAAGCCATAGAAAGAATTGTCATGGAAATGATCAATAATGACATGGGGAAAGCTAAAGATACTAGAACCAATGCAGTTTGGATTCTTCAAGGGCAGGTCATGCCTACTTACTCCAGTGGAATTCTTTGTGAAGGTCACTAAATCAATGGATGAAGGCAAAATGGTTCACACTGCCTACCTTGATCTGGTAAAGGAACTTTACACAATACCCCACTTTGGTATTGTTGACAAACTCATGAAGTTAGGTATAAATCCTTATGTCAGCCGGTGGATTGCCAGCTGGTTCACAGACAGGAACCAGGTAGTTAGAACTTGGTAGCCTACCTCTACAAAGAGAAATTTCACCAGCAGAATCCTTCAGGGATCAGTACTGGGGTGACTCCTTTTTGGCCTCATCTTCTCTAAAGTCAAAGGCAATGTCAAGGGCCTCTGGCTGACCAAATTTGCAGGCAATTTTAGATTAGGAGCAGTTACAGAATCCTCCTCCAGCACTAATGTTCTCCAGGAAGAGCTGACACAGACAAATAACTGGTGTCAGAGCCATGGACTAATGCCAAGAAATGCATAATAATATCCTTCAGGAAGTCATCCACCCTTGGTAACTATCATATTGACAACACACTGCTAAGAGTCGATACAGTAGTCAAGAACTTGGGGGCACACATAGACAGTAATCTAGCCTTTGATAATCATGTGTCTACAGTAGTAAGGAAATCATTCTATGTTGTACAACTTACAAACAAAAGGTATAGCATCTAGGTCCAAGGAGGTCATTGTTCCACAGTATTCGGCATTCATCAAACCTGTCATCAAGTACATTGCCCCCTTTTGTATGTACTTAACCAGGCATATCTAACAATTAGAACATCTACAGAGGTTCCTCACTAAAAGAATACAGGGTGTAAGTAACATGTCCTATGGAGACCACCTCAAAGCAATAACCATGTATTTTGTATCCTATATGCTGGGGAAGGAAGATCTATGCCTGGCATACAACGCATTGTCAGACCCACAATGATGGCCCCTGCATATCTGCAAAACAAACAGCACTAGAATTACCCATTCTAAGGACTTGAACATTGCTTGTGATATAGATAGGACCTGCTGGAGAGACAGGTATGTATCCCAGAGACTACCCCTTCTCTGGGACAGGCTTCCCATCCATGTGAAGCAGAGTTCCTCCCTAACCCAATTCAAGTGTAACTTGGACAACTGGATGGGGAACAGGAAGTTCATCCCTGGTTTGATGCCTATGTCTCTAATGGAGACAGGCAGCATATAAATGTTTTGTCTACCAAACCCCTGTTTATAAATGCTTTATCTCCCAAACCCATGCTTACTCTTTCCAAGGGTACCAGAAGTTGTCAGAGATTTGGGACACATAGCTAGGCTTAAAAACTCCCCAGTGAACATATGAACCTTCACTGATCTGCTGGATCTTGATAAATAGGAAGGAAGAGTATCTGCTAAAGCACAGATAACTAGCCCTTACAAATTCATTTAGTAAGTACCAAGATCAAACTGACACATTGAGCCCAGTGGATAACAGACATTAACATAGTTATCCCTAAGGAGATATGGGCCCACATAATGCTTTTACATAGGTTAGCAACAAAATCAAGGATGTATAAATTGTTTGGAAAGCAATGCTTGTACAAACATTTTTATATCCTGGCACACCTACATAGGCTTTTCCCTGGTGCCCCAATGAATTGCTGCAGACACAGAGATCAAGAGGCAGCAGCCTGGCTGCATGTATTTTGGGGCTGTCCAAGCTACCCTTACTTAAGGAACAATTTTAAGTTACCTTAACCATAATTTTCAGGGAGGAGAGAGGATAACACTCTCACTGCATTTTTTTTTGTTTTACTGGGTATTAATACAGATATTAGAGTGTATGAAGCAGACTGGGCTAAATTGGTTCCCCAAGTGAAAAAATACGTCACAAGAAAATGGAAACAGCAAACTACCCCAATCATAAAGGCCCCAAAAGATCTGTTAAAAAAGTTCTGATGTCTGGAAATGGCACAACACCCAACAGTTGAACAGAAGGAAAATGTCATACTCTAGCTCAATGTTTGCTGGAGTAGTGGGGAATTGAGGACTTATGGTGACATAGGGTAGTAGCATAATTAAACAGAGCATGCACAGGGTAGACATGATCACTGCAAAAGGGAAGGTGCTTTTGTGCCTCCATAGGAACTAAAATTTAAGTTGAAAGCAATGATATCTGCTGCAAAAGTAATATAAGAAATCATTTAACTGTTCATTTGAATTGTGTTTGAATTGATGTGCTATTATAGGTTCATGGGTAGGTACTAGGCTATCAGCCCTAGGGCCTATACAAGCCCAGCCAAAAAGGTACCCTGGCTTTTGCCACCCAAGAAAATTATTTTCCTGTGCCACTGTCGAGCAGAACCACAGAGGTGATCCCGGGGTGAATTTCCTATTTCCCATCCAATCATCAAGATTTTTCTTGAAGAGTGCTAATGAGGAGCTTTGTTTGATTTTATAATATAGACTTACTTTACCATTGTCAGTGAAGATTCCCCCTTGGGTCTCCTGTGAAAAAAGCCACTGGCCTAGTGGGACTGACCTAGTCAACAAAGCACAAATAAAAAAAAAACTGAATTAATGTAAAATAAAATTCTGAACAGTGCAAAAGATAGCGGGCCAGATTCAGGAAGCCTCCGTGTAAGAGTTATAACTGTTACACGGAAGCTGCAGTTAAACGGTGTGATGTCAGCATGTCATGCATATGCATGAGGTGCATGAGGCATGCTGAATCACACCGTAACTCTTACACGGTCCGTGTAAGACAGTAGGGGGCGTGTCCGTAGGTTAAGCCCTGCAAGCAGACACGCCCCCGGAAGTCTAGAATGGCTGAAAGTAAACAGCCACGAGAGAGGCCATGGAAATGTGAATAAACACACTACACAACACATGCCCCCACAGACCAGCAATGTAAAAAGTGAACAGATGTTATAAAATGAAAATGAAAACTGTTTTATTTTTTTTAAAACCCCGTAAATGTTTGCTACTGCGTGCGCTCATGTGTGCGGGTGTGCTACTAGCGCAACTGCAGTTAGCAATCAGTGGAAAAGGATTTAAGAACTAAATATGCAAAGTAAGCCAAGAAGTAATCGCATAGCGGTAGAGTTGTGGGCTTAAGAGCAGGCAGGCAAGGTTCGAGCCCACACAACAACTTTTTTTTTTTTTTTTGTAAATAAGCACTAAAAAGGCCCCTGACAGTATTGTACAAATGTAAAAGTATTTCCTTTGTAAAATGGAATGAAATGGAGCATATATTTCAAGTAATACAATAATAAAATTATTTAGAAATGTAGTGATAGCTAAGCTGCTGTGAGACAGAGTGCCTGTAGCTGAGTAGTGTTTCAAAGGCTGCAAATTGCTTGCCCGTAGCTAAGCACCGGTTTAACAGGCTCAAACTGTGTGCAACTAGGTGTGCTTAGCTGAACATGTGTGTTACTAGCCAATTAAGGTTTAACCCAGTGCACACCGTTTGTGCGGAGGTGCGCGTCGCTCCCACAAGCTAACCACCGGTGCGCATGCATTAGCTCCGCGCAAACGAGCGCAGACCTGGTTTTAAGTGCTTAAAAGTGCTTTTGGCATGTTTGATTGACAGGTCCTCAACTCATTTCTAGACAGTCATGAAAATTAAAAATCAGTGGTCAGATTTGAACCCAGGATACCATGCACTAGAGTCAAGGTACTAAACCACTAAGCCATAACAGCAGTACTTACAAATGCAGAAATAGCATATATATAGGATATAATCCAAAATGGAGCATGAGAAAGCAGTTTCTGTGAAGTAGATACAATTCCAAAATGGCCAATCAGAGTAATGTGCGGGAAAATCGGCATATATAAGCCCCATAGGCGGGAATACACAGCATAAACGATTGTAGAATACACCTGCAGGCAGAATGAGTGGAGTAGGTGAGGGACGTTGCTTTCGAGCACAGCGGTGGGGCATTGAGGAGTCCAGATACATGGTCTGGCTCCTAGTTCACCATCATGAGGCCCAACTCATGCAGGGCCAGGTCTCATGGGGAGCGTACAGGGCGGAGGCATGGGATCAGTAGGCTCATGATCTCACTAGTGCTACTGGGATTCCACGTACTGGTGAGCAGGTCTGTCACCACCATGCGGACCTGAAGCGACGTAAAGAAGACCAGTTGACCCAATGGATCCAGGAGGCCCGGGATATGCCCAACGCCCCACTACTGAGTAAGTTACATTTTTCTTATGTATGTAAGGAATTCAACTAGCTGATGCCATGGAGATGTGTAGTCCAATATTACTCGTTTTGTATTACAGCTGCAGGTGTCCGCTCTATGAATCGACGGACATATGACCACAGGCTGGCGCGGCTGCGCCACCATGCAGGTTAGTAACCCCACCTAGTACTTGTAAATAAATATTATAGTGTAGCATGTAGCAGAACACTGCAGTGTATTGATTAAAAGTAATATAATGTGCAAGCAACAAGTGAAAGTCTGCAGGTATGGCTGTAACAAGTTCATCAGTATGCAAATGTAAAGTACAGTTTTGTACCTACCATAAATGTAGATGTTCGAGGATCCACATTGCTGCAGTCCTAACTATTGGGTAGTCCGCTGTCCAGTCGGCCCGAATACCAAAGTATATGGCTGAAGTCGGTCAGGGCGCATTAGACTGACGTCAGTACGTCAGGGTACTAATGCGCATGACCGACGTCATATCCTCAGTCTTTTCTTGCCCCAGATGTCAGAAGACCCTGAAAAGATAAGGCCAAAACCAAAAACTCCCAAAAACCTGCACCAAAAATATATATACAATATATACACAATCAGCAGAATATAACCTCACCTACACAACCACCCCTAAACACAGAGGGAAGGAGGGGGTAAATTGGACTGCAGCAATGTGGATCCTCGAACATCTACATTTATGGTAGGTACAAAACTGTACTATGTTCTTCATTCCACATTGCTGCAGTCCTAACTATTGGGTAGAATCCCAAAGCAGAGGTAAGGGAGGCTGGCAAATCATAGGGAAGCAGGAACTGACAACATGCCTTGCAAAATAGCTGTGGCAAAACCAGCCCTAGACTTAGAGTAGAGAGGAAGGTGATAATGCTTAGAGAAAGTATGCACTGAACTCCAAGTAGCTGCCTCCAAAATATCCTTAGTTGCCACCCCCCTTAGAAATGCTGTGGAAGTGGCAGTAGCCCTAGTGGAATGAGGCCTAATCCCAGCTGGAATCTCCTTGCCATGATGTGAATAACAAAAAGTAATGCAACACCCAATCCACCTAGAAATAGTTTGTTTTGACACAGGCTTGCCCTTTGAACTCAAAGCAAAAGAAACAAACAACTGCTGAGACTGCCTAAAATCCTTAGTCCTGCTCAAATAATAACGCAATAGCCTGTGTACATCTAAAGTGTGCAAAATCTTTTCCCCTTTATTTTGGGGATCTGCATAAAAGGTAGGCAAATGAATAGTTTGGTTTAAAGCCACACTAGAAACCACCTTAGGCATAAAGGAAGGATTAGTGCGTAAAGATACCTATCCTTATGAAAAATCAAAAAGGCTCCACTGCCATAAGGGCCTGCAACTCAGAAACCCTTCTTGCAGAAGTAATGGCCAACAAAAGCAGTCTTCCATGACAAGTATTTCAATTCAGCAGTAGCCAGGCTCAAAAGGTTGTAGAGTAAGTTTCTCCAACACAAAATTGAGATCCCAAGCAGGAGTAGGAGCTCTACGTGGGGGTCTTATATTCTTTGCCCCTCTAAAAATTGCTTGAACAAAGGATCGAAAACAATGGTGGGTCACAATCATAGTGAGCTGAAATTGCTGCAGCATGAATCTTAATGGAAGAGAAAGACAAACCTTTGTCCAGTAACTCAGTAAGATATTGAAGAGCCACACTCAAATTTGGCTCAGTAATCTCTAAATTGTTTGCTGCACTCCAAAACAAAAATCTCTTCCATTTTTCTGCGTACACTTTCCTTGTACTAGGTCTTCTGGCTTCCATAATCACATTTAAAACTTGTTGAGGAAGCTGAGACCTGCTGTCTTTCAAAACAGAATATGCCAGGCTGTTAGATGTAGAGAGTGAAGCTTGACATTGAGCAGATGACCGTCCCTCTGAGACAACAGGTGTGGAATCAAGGGTAAAGGCCATGGAGGCTTCCTTACCAGACTCCTCAGTAATGGGTACCAGTGCTGCCGAGGCCAATCTGGAGCTATTAAAATCATCCTTGGCTTGTCTTGTCTGACCTTTAGAAGCACCTTTGGAAGAAGAGGCAGAGGTGGAAAGGCATACACATGAAGATTTTTCCAACTGAAAGAAAGAGCATCCACTTTCCAAGCTGTGTGATGAAATCCCTTCGTGCAAAACTTTGGCAGCTGGTGGTTTAGTGGAGAAGCGAACAGATCTATGTCTGGAGTTCCCCATGACACTGTCAATTTTTGAAATACATGAAGATCCAGTTTCCACTCGTGGGGATCCATGATTTGTCTGCTTAATACATCTGCTAAGGAGTTCTGTGCTCCCAGCAGAAACCTTGCCTGAAGAGTTAGTTGCAGACTGAGCAGTCTCCCATAAAATCATTGCTTGTCTGCACAATGGGTAAGAATGTGTTCCCCTTGTTTGTTGATGTACCACATGACAGTTGTGTTGTCTGTTAGAATCAACACCTGCCCTGGAAGAAGTAACTCCTTGAAAGCAATTAATGCAAACTGAACTGCTAACATCTCTTTCATGTTGATATGTAGATGCTGTAGTCTGGCAGGCCACTTGTCTTGTATCCACTTTCCATTTAGATGAGCTCCCAAGCAATATCTGAGGCATCTGTCGTTAGAATCTGACTTGCCTCTGGCGGGTCACAGAGAGTCCCTTGTTTAGGTGACATTCCTGAGCCCACCACAAAAATTCCTTTTGAATGCAAGGTATTATTTGAATGACAGTGTCCAAATCCTGGCAGTGCTGTGTCCACAGATTTTTGAGATACCATTGTAGCTTCCTCATATGCAGTTTGGCATTGGGAAGCACCAGAATACAAGATGCCATGAACCCTAAGGCTTGAAGGACTGTCCTTGCAGTCAGCCCGGACTGAAGAGATAGATGATGGAAGTAACTGGAAAGATTCTTTTGTTTGTCCGGGGTTAAAAAGGCCATCTGGGCTGCTGTATTCAGTCTCACACCCAGAAAGCACATGTCTTGAGAGGGTACTAGACTGGACTTTATTTCGTTCACAGAATACCTAGGCATCTTAGCACTGCTATGACATATTCCAGATGCTGTAGAAGATCTTCTTTTTCTTGAGCCAGAATCAGGCAGTCGTCCAAGTAAGGATAGATTTGGATTCCTTTTAGCCTGAAGTAAGCTATCACTGGAGCCAGAACCTTTGTGAATACTCTGGGCAGTAGATAAGCCAAAGGGCAATGCAGAGAACTGATAATGAGAATTCCCAGCTCGAAAGCGCAGATACTTCCTGCAACTTAGTCTTATTGGCACATGAAGGTAAGCTTCCTTGAGATCTAAAGTTACCATCCAGTGATCTTTGCCCAGCAGAGGTAAAAGCTGTTGTAACGTCAACATTTTGAACTTGGGAATGTCCAGATAAGTGTTGAGGATAGATAAATCCAGAATTGGTCTCCACGTGTTCCCCTTCTTTGGTACTAGGAACAGGAGAATAAAATCCTAGGCCCCTTTCCGGCACAGGAACTGACTGAATGGCCCCTATTTGGAGCAACAGAGAAATTTGCTTGTGAGCCTCTGTTCTTTGAAGAGAAGGAATGTCTGGCATGCCTTTGAAAGGAGGCAAGGTATGGAAATAAAACCTGTAACCGTGGTGAATAATATCCAGAACCCATCTGTCTTGGGTAATTAAATCCCAATTTTCTTTGAAAAGAGACAGCCTTCCTCCCAAAGGTGCTGCCAGGCGAGAATACTGGCAGCTGAAAAGGCAGGTCATTGGGTCTGCTTACGAAAGGACTGACCCTGCCCTCACCAGAAGTCTGAGCAGGGGAACTCCTGTCCTAGGCCTAAAAGAACCCTGAGCTCTGCCCTAGCACGTCTAGACCTACCCTAGACTGGGAATCATAAGCAGGATAAGTCCATCCCTTAGTAGGCCAATTTCTACTAAACTGGAGGCTGCACCTGCAAAAATCTTTAACAGTTTGCATAGACTTAGCCTTGTCCTCCATTTTCTTCAAAACTGCTTCCACAGGCGAACCAAACAACACATCAGACTGTAAAGGAGCATCCAAAATCCTTGTCTTAACATGCTCAGCTAAATTCTGATCTCTCAGCCAGGCGTGCCTCTGAAGAACAGAACCAGTGGCAGCCACCCTGGAGGAGGCCTGCACAGCATCAAAACCACACTGCAAGGAATGTTTACCCACCTGTTCAGACACATGAACTAAATCCTGCAACTCTTTACACTCAATACCTTCAGCCAGAGCATCCACCTTAGATTTCAGCTGTGAAAGAAGATAATTCTGATATTTTAACATGTGAAACTGACAATTCAACGCCCTCATGGCTAAAGTGGAAGAAGTATACACTTTCTTTCCCCATCTATCCAAAGCCCTTGCCTCTTTATCAGGAGGGACAGGATTTTTAACAACTGAGGCCTTCACACCTTTAGGCCCCTGAGAGACAGTTTCTGGGTCTGCCCTAGGACTCTTAAAAGATACTTATGAGCTTCAGGCACCCTATAATACCTATCCGGTTTAACTGGGGCAGGAGGCAAAGAATCAGGATTCAGGGAAGCCTCTGCAAACACATCTTCCACCACATTCAAAACAGGAGGTATAGCTAAAGGCCTATGCTGGGGTAAAACAAGAATTCCCTAAGCCTTTTCCTGGAATCAGAGAAATCTTGACCTTCCCATTTAAAATGCTCCCTCATGGAATGCAGAGTCTCTGAAAATGAAAAATCCTCAGGAGGAGAAGCAGAAGGAGTAGAATCATCCACATCAGAATCAGAATAAGGAGGGTACTCCTGCAAGTCTTCAGCCGAAGACTCCGAAGCCTCCGAGCATTGCTCAAAACTCTCAAACTCAGGTTCCACCCTAGGCCTCTTATCAGGAGGGGGCATAGAACCCCTAATCATAGTAATCAAATCCTCTGCCATTTTAAGCATATGTTTCTTAGGCAAAGATCCTGAAGCACTAGGAGAAACCCCACAGAAGCTAAACTTGGCCTGCCCCTCAAAGAAGCCTTGGAAACTGAAGGGGAGGCTCTAACCACCTTAGGAAGAGAGGGAAGAACAGCCACCTGAGAAGCCCCTTCAGCCTGGCCTACTTCCTGAGAGGATACATCCTGTAACAGTAAAGTCTCTCCCTGAGACTCCAAAGAGACACCTGGCAAAACCTCCGGCTCCACTGAGCCTTCCAAAGAACCGACGTCTGGGACTGTCGGTTCCTCCACCCTAGGCTTTGCTGCTTTATCTTTGCGTTTTTAGCGAAGCGGCGTCGGAGCATCCGACGGCATTTTAAAATTACAACGCTTCCCAAACACTAACCTGGCACAGTCTAACCTTCTTTTAATAGTGCGTTTGTTAAATCTAGCACAAGAGCGGCATCCAACAACGTCGTGCTCAGGCCCTAAACAAGGTATACACAAAGTATGGTAATCCCTATGAGGTATCTCTTTCCCACAAGAAATACAGTTATTCACTTTTTCTGACATCCGGTTAAATACTGAGGCAAGAAAAAACCAAAATATTCCCAACGGGTACTTAGCCAACTTTGATTCGGTCTGAAACTCTGACTTCAGAAACTTTCAGAACGCCAACCTGCACTCGCAAAATTGCTTCTGCATCGGACCATGCGGCAAAAAAGACTGAGGATATGACGTCGGTCATGCGCATTAGTACCCTGACGTACTGACGTCAGTCTAATGCGCCCTGACCGACGTCAGCCATATACTTTGGTATTCGGGCCGACTGGACAGCGGACTACCCAATAGTTAGGACTGCAGCAATGTGGAATGAAGAACATCTGGAAATATAATTGTTAGAAATAAATAGTGCTGTAATACAGATGTCCCACCATTAATTAAATGTAGTATAACCTGCAGTAGTCTCAAGAGTACAGCTTCAGAATCTGAGGTAATCACATGTGAGATAAATCCCCTGTTGAAATGCTGAATCATGACAGAAGTGAGGCTGCTGGAAAGTGTTGGAATCACCACAGGTCTAATATGTGAACAAAGCCTAGAAGTACCAACCTGAACTGTGAAATTGCAGGATGTGTGAGAGTGACAGAAAGGGTCATGTATCAATGAATAAAGTAGTAATAACTCCTGAATATATAGGCTTCAGTGTGGTTCTACATAACTAAATGCATGTGGGAATTAAAGCTTAACATCCCAAACTGATTTCAGTGTGTCTGAATCTTGAATGTTCAGGCCAAAATCTGTATATGGTGATGACAGTCAACAATTTGCAGATAGAATGAATGATTGTCTGACATACTAAACATCCATAGCTGTCCCCTGCTCTGTCATCAAAGTGTAGCAGGATGATGTATCTGATCAAATTCAAAATAACTAGGATAGTGATTTTGAGAACATCGATGTCTGTGCTGTGACAGAAACCTGGTTCAAGGCTCCTGAGAGCACCCCGGCGCTATCAGGTTTTACCTCATATCATGCGTTCCGGCCCCAAAATCTGGACAATACCAAGAAAGGAGGGGGGGTATCCATATTCATCAAGGACACCCACACCTCAAGACTGGTGGCAACGCACGATGCATCGGAGACCATCCAGGTGCAATTAACCATAGGCAAGACTGCTCTGCAAATTGTAGCATGTTACAGGCCACCCTCACAAACTCAGGAACCTCACATGGCCTTCCTGAAAACACTAGAGGGGATAAATGTATCACCAAACACCATCATACTAGGTGACTTCAATTACCCTAATATAGACTGGGAACACTACTCAAGCCCAAACACCCTAGCCCAAAAGTTCCTGGAATTCATAAACTCAAATGCCATGGAACAACTAGTCACCATCCCCACAAGAGGAGATAACATACTTGATCTCATCATCACGAACATGGGAGCACAATGTTCAACACCGGGTGTACCCTCACTGGTGAGATCAGACCACAAACTAATCTCGCTGGAGGTCCTCATCCCACCCCACCTGAAATAAAAAGACCACAGTAAAGAACTTCTCAAAGCCGACTTCACACTTCTAAAGACTAGTGTGGTCTCCTTTAAGGCCCCGAGCCGTGGAAAACAGTACTAAAGCAGCTGAATCACTTACAAATGCCTTCTACCAGCACCTGCAGGACTGCATGGATAAGGCAATCCCAAGCAAAACAAAGACTCTTTGTACCAAAGGCAAGCATCCAGTCTGGTGGACCCCAGCCATAAACAAACTCTACAACAAAAGGAGGAAGCTACTACAAGATAGAGCAAAATCCTTAAAAGGTAAGACACCCTTGATCACTATAAGTAAAAACTAAGAGCTCTCATAAAATCATCCAAAGCAAATTTCAGAGAAAAATAGCTAAAGACTCAAAAGACAATCATAAGGCCTTCTTTAGCTATGTTAGAAACCTGGGAGGAAACTCCCAGATATGCTCAGAGCTAGTTCAAAATGATGTGAAGATTACTGATCCTACAGACATTGCCAACATACTGGCTGACAGGTTCAGTGCAAACTTCTCTCCCCCTCCCCCAAAAGGAGAGATATCTATACCAAACGATTGCAGCCCCAAACATCTCCAGCCCAAGTGAGAACTGCTCTCTCAAAGCAAAAACACAGCATCCATGGGACCTGATGGTGTCCCCGGCTGTGTGCTCCATGAACTCAATGAGGAATTAAACCCACAGCTAGGACAGCTGTTTAATCAAAGTCTTACCTCTGGATACGTGCCAGGGGTGGCGCACTGCAACTGTGGTACCACTTCACAAAGGCGGTGCCTCCACCGACCCTGAAATTACCGCCCATTAGCTTGACAAGCCTTATCTGCAAAGCCATGGAGAGGATCATAATGGACCTCATAAATAAAGACATAGGGAATTTGCAGACTTTGGATCCAACCCAGTTTGGCTTTGTCAAAGGCAGATCATGCCTTTTAAACTTGGTTGACTTTTTCAAACAGTCACCAAAGCCATTGATGAGGGAAAGGCAGTCCATACAGCCTACCTCGATCTGGCTAAGGCCTTGATACAATACCCCATTGGGTATCATTGAAAAACTCATCAGCTTAAATGTCAACCCATACATCACAAGATGGGTTGCAAACTGGCTGAGTGACAGAACCCACAGGGTCAGAGCTGCTGGCGCCATGTCAGACTCAAAGCCTGTCACAAGTGGTGTCCCACAGGGCTCAGTCCTGGGCCCACTCTTGTTTGGCATCTACTTTTCCAAAGTACAAGCAAACACAGGAGGGTTATGGCTGACAAAGTTTGCAGATGACTGCAAACTGGGCCATAGTAGAAAACACATCTGACACAGATATCCTTCAGAAGGGTCTCACAGAAACGGATAACTGGTGCCAGAGCCACGGCCTAAAGTTAAATGCCAAAAATGCATAGTCATACCCTTCGGGAAAAACAAGGTTACCCCTAGCTACCAAATAGGTGGCAATCCACTGAGCACAGAAGAAGTTATCAGGGACCTGGGGACCCAGGTTGATAGTAGTCTGTCATTCGACACCCATGTAGCTAAAGTAGTTAGGAAGACCTTCTACATTGCCCACCTTATCATGAAGGGATTCTCATCTAGATCAAGGGAGGTCATAGTCTCCCTTTACTCATCACTCATCAGACCAATGATTGAGTACAATGCCCCATTCGAATGTATCTGACCCGACACTTGCAGCAGCTGGAGGCCACAAAGTTCCTCACCAAAAGGATAAAGGGTCTCAAAAATCTGTCCTATGCTGCCCGACTGAAAGAACTCCAGCTCTATTCAGTCGCCATCAGCTTGCTCAGAGGTGACCTTTGCCTAACATACAAGGCCATGTCAAACCCAGATTTGATGAATATGCTTCACCTCAAAAATCTAGATCCATCAGAGCCACAAGGGGAGACTTAAACCTTGACACGGCTATTAATAGGACGTGCTGGAGGATAGATTCATCACCCAAAGACTCCCTATGCTGTGGAACAAAATCGGTACATGTGAGGCAGAGCACCTCGCTGGCCTTGTTCAAGAGAAATCTTGACCAATGGATGGGAGATCGCAGATATACCCCAGGGATTACCTCAGTGTCACTGCTCGACAGAGGCACAGAAAAATAATGGGTATAGTTCCCCATACTAAAGGGGTGGCCTAAGCCACAAAACGATGGGCTAGGCTTGTAAATGCCCTCGGGCAGATAGCCTAGTATGAACCTATGAACCTATGAACCTATGACAGTCAATTAAAAATCATTTTGAAACTATCACCCACAAGTTAATTGTGTTTCTATTACAAATGTATATCAATGTATAATTTATGAATGTGTCATCATTTTCTTTCTCCACCCCACCCTATAATTGCAAATTAAAACACTCACTAAATATTGGTATGTGAACATTTCATTAACCATGGACATTTGTCCTGTTTCAAAAATATATGCATGTCTGTTGTTGCATGTGCCCTGTTCATACCTGCAAACCTCATGGCCTGTTGCCATTAATCAACCCTGCATGTTGTTTGATTGTGTATTTCCGTTCAAATATTGCATGTGATATTAATATGCCCGCTGTTCAATGGTGTTAATATATGGGTGTTTGTTTAATGGGAATACCAATGCATGCTGTTACAACTAATTTGAATGGAATAATATGCCACTAACCCAAACTAACATAACATATTCACAAACCTAGAACGCTTGGGAAGGCAGGTCCCAGCGGACCCACCTCTCCCACCTCAGCTGGCGACTGCACCTGGCACTAGTGCCCAGGCTGGACCCTCCTCCTGTGGCCCTGTGCCACCTTCGGGTGGAAGCGCTGCAGGGGATGGGGCCCATCCCCCCTCTGCAAGCATGGCCGGAGGAGCCCGTCCACTCACCCTCCAAGGTGTCCGGTCTGTGGTGCGAAGGGAGATCCAAGACTCTGTTCTTGGGCCCCTACGCCAGCTTGAGGCCCGTGTGGCACAGCTTACGGGCATGCCCGTTGTCCCGCCTGCACAGCCCCCAGCACAGCCCCGTCCTGGGCTGTGAAGGAACAGTGGCAACTGCCTATGGGTGGGGATATCAGTTCCACTGTTGCCATCTGTGGGCTCATGTGCCCTGGATATCCCAACCTCCGTCCCCGTCAATTGTGTAACCCCCCCACATGTGTCATACACTGCCCCTGGATGTGTCTTGTCTGTCTTGTCTGTTAACCTACCCAACCTACCTCCTCAGCTATACCGACTACCTCACCTGACATACCACTCTCACCTGATAAAAAAATAAAAAGGGCACTCTGTTCCCACAAAAAAATTACGCCCCATACATAGCTGTCCATATTGCACACGTCCGCTGGACATCAAAACTGTTAATTACAATTGGCTGTACAACAGGTATTAATGTTGTCCGGACACCTCTCTCAGGGGTGGAAGGTTCCAAATGTCACACCAAATTGCATACAAATGCACAGCTGTTGCTGAGAAAGACATGGGCAGCTATGGGCCTCACTTACATCCTTCCTGCAAATTCCAAGCTTGTTTCCCTACTGTTTTTCCCTCTTTGTGACCCCTTTTTCACTACTTTCCTGTCACCCCTTTTTCTTTTCTTTCAAAGAAAATAGCGCGGGTGTCAGCTTGTGTCTGAGCTCACTGCCAGTCAAGATGCGTGAGCTCCGCGCAAACAAGCGCAGACCTGGTTTTAAGTGCTTAAAAGTGCCTTTGGCACTTTTGATTGATAGGTCCTGTACTCATTCCGAAAGAAAAATAAATTCCCACTGTCAGTCTCGAACGCAGGATCTCTGTAACACTAGTCTGTATGACCTAACACTAAGCCATGACTCTCATACAAGAATATAGTGCTAAAATAAATATAACATGTAATAGTAGGAATCAATATAAAGGCAATATAGGATGTGTACTACCCAAAGCATGTCAGGTAGATTTTTAATGCCCGAATTACTGGATTCCCATACTAGTTTAGTGTTAACAGAAACAGCCCTGCTAATTGTTAGCTTGTACATAATAATGTAAGGTAATGTACATATATGAAGGTATGTATATGTACCCATACATATATATATATATATATATATATATATATATATATATATATATATATATATATATATATATATTAATACATATGAAATATAGTGGTAGGTGTCAGTATCCATACACACTCACTACAGGAAACAGTGAAGATAAATGCAGCAACTAGAATCTGCAACACAGCCTGTCTCCTGTGAGACCTACTAAACCCTTTAACTACCTAAAGGTGCCTCCAGCACTTTGATTGATAGGCCCTGTACTCAATTTGAAAGCAAAATAAAAGCATACTAGTAGGCCCTACCACAACACCATTGTAACACTAGTCTGTATGACCTACCAGTAAGCCATGACTCTCATACAGGAATATAGTGCTAAAAGAAGTAGAACATGTAATAGTAGCAATGAAGATAAAGGCAATATAGGATGTGTACTACCCAAAGCATGTCAGGCAGACTTTTACTGTCCCAATTACTGGATTCCCATACTAGTTCAGTGTTAACAGAAACAGCCCTGCTAATTGTTAGCTTGTACCCAATAATGTCAGCTAATGTACATATATGAAAGTATGTATATGTACACACACACACACACATATATATATATATATATATATATATATATATATATATATATATATATATATATATATATCGATACATATGAAAAGTTGTAGGTGTCAGTATGCATACACACTCACTACAGGGAACAGGTGAGAGAAATGCAGCAACCTGAATTTACAACACATCATGAAGCATGAGAGACGTACTAACCTTCACACTCACAGAACACTGTTGACAGCATACCAGCATGGTCCACGCCCTTACAATCTGAAAGGGCAATGCCTATCTCACATACCCTTTTATAGCACTGTCCTGAAATCACAGTGAGACATGCAATCAGTACACAACTGGCTGCATGCAATTAGCAAATGCTGCCTTACAATTGGTGCAGAGGCCATCACATGGACCTATGCAGATACCTACAAAAGCATCCAGTACTCACACTCCACACATGCAATACATTCATTGCACAAAACCGACAGAGAAAGAGAGAGAGAGAGAGAGAGAGAGAGAAAAAAAAAGAAATAAAGACACCTAGCAACAAAACCAGCAGCAGCAAACAGCAAGTAGCACCACTGACACAGCAACAGCTGACACAAACACAGGTAATGCAAAGTAGCAGGTTAATACTGTGTTTACTGTGAAACCTCCAAATGTATCATAGTTCACTATCTATAGGTATGTCCATGAGATAGGTTGTGTGTACATAGTCCTGATATATATATACATATGTAATATTGCTGTACATGTCGTCCATACTTAAAACTTCCATAGCTTAGAACACAAGGCCAGTTATGCATATGATGCAGTAGTTCCCAGGGTCAGTAGTGGTTCCTTCTCATTGGTGTGGGACCACTGTGTATGTATGGCACTGTTCAGGTACATATCCTGTAGTATGGCCAGGGTTTAATATCAGTCTGTAATGTGGTGCTATGTCCTCTAGGGTGAGCATTATCATCACACATCCAGGGATACCATTTTGTAACAGTGATGCTGTGTGTTCTGCAATGTTGAGGGTGGCCCTCACCTGGACATGTGAGATAATAGGGAGGTTACAGTCATCTGTGATAACTAATTCCACTTGTGTAGGAGAATAGGGGGGGGATACCTGCACCTAAACTGTCTGCAACAATGTTGCCAATATCTGTGCATTTGGTGAATGTGAAGCATCTTACCACTGCTGACCACAGATGCCTTGCCTTCATGTGAATCTGCTCTGTGCTGCAGTAGCCTCCTGCTATTGTTATACAATGTGCCTGTATCTGTAGTCCACTGGACAGGATAAATAAGTGGTGTGCATACGGTCTGGGTTAGATATGTGTGTGCACATTACATGCGCTATGTGGGATGTCTATGGTAAGCTTTTGCAAAGGGGCCAGCAGTGTGTGTTGTGGCTTCCACTGTCCCAGTGGGCTGCATGGATAGCATCACAGTCCTAACTAGTGAATAACTGTGTACGTACATACATAGCAAGGTAGTGTACTGTGCTTGTGGTGTTGTTGGGATATGTATATCCAGGCTGAGTAATGTGTCCACATCACAGGGTTGGATGGCAACACACATACAGTATGTAGGGATGAACACCCAGAGTGTTTCAGACGTGTTGCCTGTGCAGAAATATCTGGCCATTACCTGCGCATCCCCCACAACACACACACATGCAACATATGGCAGAAGTACTATAGCAGTACACATAGGTTCATAGGTTCATACTAGGCTATTAGCCCAAGGGCATTGATAAGCCTAGTAGAATGTGTTTGTCTTTTGCCACCCAATTAACATTTATGTTGCTATGCCCTTTTCCAAGGTTAGTATACTGTGCCTCTGTCTAACAGTGACATAGAAGTGATACCCGGGGTACAACTATGATCTCCATCCACTCATCCAGATTCCTATGGAAGAGAGTCAATGAGGGACTCTGCCTAACCTGTACTGTGAGTTCATTACAGAGTGAAGGGAGCATCTGGGTTAGGAATATGTCCCTCCAACATGTCCTATTTATGTCAGTGCTAAGGTCCAGGTCTCCTGAGCATGTGGCTGTATGGGAGTTTGATTTCCTGAGGTGCAGCATGTCCATTACTTCTGGGTTGGACATGGCTGTATATGGCAGGCACAGATTGCCTCTGAAAAGGCAGTATGCCACTGAGTCCAGCTGGCTTTTCTTTAACTGGGTAGCATATGGCATCTGTTTGAGCAATTTGATCCTCTTGATGAGGTACTGTTGGGGTTTTTCCAGTTGCTGTAGGTGTCTGGTTAGGTACATCCTATAAGGGGCATTGTACTCAATTATAGGCCTGATGATGGATGAGGAAAGAGGCACGATGACCTCCCCTGCTGTACATGTGAATCCCTTCATGATTAGCTGGGCTATATAACATGTCTTTCAATCCACTTTGGCCACGTGGTTGACAAATGACAGATTGCTATCAAGTGTGTTCCCCAGGTCCCCAATTACTTCTTCTGTACTTAATGGCTTAACACCTATGTGGTACTTTGCCACCAATGTGGAGGTGTGGGAATCTTTGATAAATATTGATACTCCCCCTCCTTTTGTTGTGAGGTCCAAGTGTTGGGGCCGAGATGAATGGTAACAGGTATAACTTGGTAGTGCTGGTGTGCTCCCGGGAAACCTGAAACAGGTTTCTGTTACTGCACAGATATCGATGTCCATAATGCTAAGTAGAGTTTTGAGTGCGTGTATCTTGAGGTCTAGACTTCTGGTGTTGAGTAGCATTACTCTTAGTTCCTCATCCTTTGTGATAAGTATGGATGTGGGTTTGCCTTATGAGCCTTGCTATGTATCTGTTCTGTCACACATGCATTTACACACACCCTGCTACCCCCACACATGCACACGCTCACCTGCCATTTCCATTATTTATTACCCTACATGAGTAGCTGTCAATACATGACAGGTACACATTTGAAAAGTGCACTATGTGGATTACTACAGATTTCCTCTTCGCTACCTGTACTCACAGGGTGCAGGCAACCTCATTAGTTTAAAAGTGTAATGTGCATCAGGTACTGTGGTACCCTGATTGCCACATCAAACATGTTTTCCATATGGAAATGCACACACAGAAACATCCCACATCCACACACTTGCCACATTCAGGTTTCAAAACACTATCTAGGTATATTCTGGTACATGTGCATATTACAGTAGCATGTAGCACTATACTGAGTACTGGCAGTTGTCTGTTGTCATGTTGTTTGTATAGGGTGCTGTCAACATCACTGTTTGTTAAGGGAAATGTGCACCCTGCAGTGCATAGCCCCATTTGGCAAAAGCCACATCCCACCCCCAGCATTGTGCACACACACTAAAACACATACTTTCCATTTGCAAGATTCAAACCCCTTCCTAACTGTGTTATGACACCAGAGACAGACACATTAGCAGAGTGTGCTATTTGCATTAGTGGGAGAAATTCTTTCTAATGCTGTACTTAGAGGGTGCTGACATCATCTGTGTTTAGGAAGAGGGAGGTGCACCCTGTAGTGTGTTCTCCCAGTTGGCAAAAGGCACTTTTCCCTCACAGCATTATGCACACACAAACCCCACTCATACTAACACACATACATTCCCTTTGCAGGATTCAAACCCCTACCGAACTATGTTATGACACTGGAGAAAGACGCATTTGCAGAGCGTGCTATACAAATTACTGGAGAGCTTTAATTCAGGTAATATAGTTATAGAGTGCTGACATCATCAGTGTTTCAAAAGGGGAATCTGCATCCTGTAGTGTACTGTCACAGTTGCTAATGGGGGCATTTCCCACACACACATCAATGTGTTTGAGGTTTGCATATGTGGGGGATCCAGTACTCCAGTGTGATTAGTATATGGTTCGATTGCAACAATGAGGGATATACTTCAAGTGGTGAGCATTTTGTACTCATGTTTGTGATGATCAGGTCTAGTATATTTTCCCCTCTTGTGGGAATGTTGACTACCTGTTCCATAGCTAAAGAGTTTCTGAACTATGGGAACCCTAGAGCTTGGGTATTGTGGCTTGAGTAATGTTCACAGTCTATGTTTGGGTAGCTGACGTCACCCAGTATGATGGTGTTTGCAGAGATATCTATACTCTCCTGTGTCGTCATGAAGGCTGTGTGGGATTCCTGAGTTTGAGAGGGTGATGTAAGAGCTCCTCTATGTCTCTTTCCATGTGGTCCAGGGAGGTACGTCTCAGGTTGTGCACACCAGCATGGACAATGACTGCCTCATACTTGTACTTGCTGTGGAGTGACCTGAGTGCTTGTGTTATGTGGCACATTCTATCACCCGACAGGTAGCTAAATATGACCCTCACCTTGCTCAGTCTGGAGGGCGGGACGTCAGTGTTTCTGACTATGGCATCACCTATTATAGGTGTGTCACACATTGTGTTTGGCCTTATGGGCTGTGCCTGTTATGAACACTGACATTGTGAGGTCTGTGTTGCTTGAGATATGTGTTCATGTGGGATGCAGCGTGTCTGGCCATGTCATTTCTGTCCATGGTCTGGTAATTATCACCTTTGGTGACATAGGTATTCATATGTCAGCTGGTGAGCATTTGCTGTGTTACCTAGTGATAGTGGTACAGCTTGTTTGTTGTACAATGGACTACATGCAGCCCCGCTTACAGTAGCTATGTTTGCATGCATGTTTCCTTGCAGTTACCTTGGAATACTGATCTGACCTGCCATGCAGAGTTACACAGCTTCTGTGGACTCCTAGTGACATCTGCATAGCTTACTATATGTATGTTCATGTCTCACTTGACAGAATGTCACTGTTTCTCCTGTGCACATGTACGTTGCCTGTGACACTTTGCATATGACTTACCTGGCATCTGTCCACGTGAGCAGTCATATATGCCACTGCAGGACTCTAAACCTGATGATGCACACACTCAAAACATTCCTCAGCATGGGGAACATCACTATCTGTGCAGTAACAGATACCAGATTCAGGGCTACCAACAGCACTCCAGCACTACCAAGTTATACCTCATATCATGCTTTTCAGGCCCAAAACTTGCACAAAACCACAAAAGGAGGGGGTGTATTGATATTCATCCAAGATACCCACACCTCCAGGTTGGTGGCAAAGCATCAAACATCAGAGACTATCCATATGCAGGTAACAATGGGTAAAACTGGCTTCCAGGTTATAGCCTGCTACAGACCACCCTCACAAACACAAGAACCGCACTTGGCCTTCCTGAAAACAGTTGGAAATATGTAGGTCTGTCCATACACCATTATATTGGGTGGGTTAAACTACCCAAACATAGACTGGGAGCATGACTGTAGCTCCAACACCCTAGCCCACAGATTACTGGAATTTATATACCAATATGCTATGGAACAACTTGTTACCACTCACACAAGAGGGGAAAACATACTGAAGCTGATCATCACCAACATGGGGACTCTATGCTCCAGACCAGAAGTGTATTCCTCACTGGTAAGATCAGACCATAAACTAATCTCACTGGATATTCACATCCCAAGGCCACCCCCTGCACAGAAGAATACAGTCAACAACTCATGTCAAGCATGTTCACACTCCTCATAAATGATGTGGAAACATTAAAAGCCCCCAGGCCTGTTGAAAATATGGACCAGACTGCAGATACCTGTATAAAGGCATTCTATGGACACATTCAGGAATGCATGGATCATGCAATCCCAAATGAAAGCAATACCTAATCCTCCAAAGGCAGACGTCCTGTATGCTGGACACCAGCCATAAACAAACTATACAATAGAAGGATGAAGCTAGTACATGATACAACAAACTCCCAAAATGTGAAGGCATCACTGATGAGTATTAGAAGACAACTACAGGCACCCATAAGATTGTCTAAGGCCATCTTTGAGAGAAGATTCCACAAGACACTGAGGATAATCACAAGGCTTTCTGTAGTTATGTTAGGAACCTGGGTGGTAATACCCAGATATGCTCAGAGGTAGTCCAAGATGTCACACGAAATACCAAACACACAGACATTGCCAACATCCTAGTGGACAGGTTCACTGCTACCTCCCCCCCATCTCCACACCAAAAGGGCAAATATTTCTCCCAGCAGAGTGCTGCCCCCCCTGATATCTCAGATGCTCAGGTAAGAGCTGCACTCTCCAAAGCAATAAACACTGCAGCAATGGGACCAGACAGTGTCCCAGGCTGTGTCCTACATGAACCCCAAGAAGAGCTACACCCAGACATAACACTACTGTTCAATCCCAGCCTTACTACACGATATGTGGCCAAAGAGTGGCGACAGCAACAGTGGTCCCTCTACATTCAGGTGGTGCCTTAACAGATCCTGGACACTATTCTCCCCATACGTCTGAATAGCTTGGTCTGCAAAGCTATGGCAAGGATCATCATGAACCTCATAAATATAGATATTGGGGACCTACAGACACGTCATCATACACAGTTTGGCTTTGTTAATGGCAGATCCTGCCTCTCAAACCTGTTTGATTTCTTTGAAACAGTCACCAAGGCCACTGTCAAGGGGAAGGTGGTCTACACAGCCTACCTGGACCTTGCATAAGCCTTTGATACAATACCCCACTTGTGCATTCTAGGGAAGATCACCAGTGTACATATTAACCCTTATGTCACTACAGATATTGCACAGTGGCTCAAGGGCAGAACACACATGGTTAGAATTGCTGGAGCCATGTCAGCCTCAAAACCAGTTACAAGTGGTGTCCCACAAGGCTCAGCCCTGGGATCTGTCTTGTTCAGTATATATTTATCAGAGGTACAGGCCAACAAGGAAGTACTGTGGCAGAGCAAGTCGCAGATGACTGCAAACCGGACGCCATAATCAACTCTCCAGCTAACACACGCATCCTCCAATAGAGCCTCTTGGAAACACACGACTTGTGCCACAGCCATGGCCTCAAGCTGAATGCCAAAAGTTGTATAGTCATCCCCTTTGTCAAAAACAAAGTGACCACAAAGTACCACATATGTGTTAATCCATTAAGTGCAGACGAAGGAATTATGGACCTTGGGGTACACAAGTTGATAGCATTCTCTCATTTGACAACAACATGGCCAAAGTGGTTAGGAAAACATTCTATATAGGCCACATCATCATGAAGGGATTCACATGTAGATCAGGGGAGGACATTGTGCCTCTTTACTCATCCCTCATCATGCCCATAATTGACTACAATGCCCCTGTCGGCATGCACCTTACCAGACACCTGCAGCAACTGGAAAGACCACAAAAGTACCTCAACAAGAGGATCAAAGGGCTCAAACAGATGCCACATACTGACTGGTTAAAGAAACAGCAGCTCTACTCAGTGGCATACTGCCTCTTCATAGGCAATCTGTGCCTGACATATAAAGCCATGTCATACCCTGACTTAATGGCCATGCTGCACCTCAGAATATCCAGATCCCATCAGGCTACACGCTGGAAAGACTTGAACCTCAGGAGTGATATACATAGGACATGCTGGAGGGACACATTCATAATTCAGAGGCTCCCTTCACTCTGGAATAGTATCCCAATAGAGATTAGGCAGAGTCACTCAGTGACTATCTTCAAGAGGGATATTAATGACTGGATGTGACATTGTAGGTTTACCCTGGGCATCACTTATGTGTCACTGTTAGACAGAGGCACAGTATACTAACCTTGGAAAATGGCATAGCAAGATAGATTTACAATGCATGGTGAAAACCACACACATTCTGGCTAGGTGTATAAATGCCCTAGGGCAGATAGCCTAGTATGAACCTATGGACCTATGTATCTTGTTCACCATTGGCCCTATGTGCTGTTAATCCCCAATGCAATCTCAATACTATGGTAGCATGTGCAAAGGTCAGTTGTCAGTCACCTCTATGGTACAGTTGTGGAATATGTGAGTCATGTAGTAATGTCACAGCTGCCACATGTACACAGTCAACCCTATCCCCTACCCATGAATGTACAACACATGTATGAGATGGAAACACATGGCCAAACTGTGGACTAAGCACTCTGAACCCAGTACTGGCATAACCTGTCAGGTGGCATGAAATACTACAGTGACTGCAATACCAGTCTGATGTGGACCTACACTGACAGCAATACAAGCACGGAAACACACTGGGCCATTCGTGGAGCCTAAGGATAGCATCCTTCCTGAGTGGCAGACACCTCTGCAGCTGGCACACAGGCATACGTTAGGCCTGAACACAGCACGCATAACACATAGCACACAAATCCTGTGTGCCAAACAAGCACAGTCTGTACAGATATAAAACACTACTGCTGCAGTTGTGTTAGGTACTTTTATTTTCCAGTACAGTGAGGTCATGCTCACCAGGCTGGACAAGGTGAAGGTCACAGTGATATGCTCATGGGGCACTATGGTCCACCACATAACACAAGCATACAGGTCAGTCAGATGCATGGACACATATGACTCAGTCATTGTCCATGCCACTACAGCTGATGTGTGATGTCCCTCACTGGGATACATGATAGGGAACATGGAAGGGCTCACTGAGCAAGTGACACAGGCTGGTAGAACCCTGACCTTGGTTGGCATCAGACCCTCACCAGGAATGCTGACATATTACTGAATGGTAATGAATTACTGTAGCTACAACACCCTAGCTGAACAGTTCTTAGCATGCGGTCACTGCATTGCTATGGAACAACTTCTTACCACTCCCACAACAGGTGAAAACATGCAGCACCTGTTCATCAACAACATGTTGACTATATGCCCCAGACCAGGTGTGTATCCCTCACTACTAGGTTGATAGCATCTACATCTCACACTGTATATACACATCCCACATGCAGCACCTGCACAGAGGACCACAGTCATAATGTTACCCTGTGCAAATACCATGTATTCACATGTGGTAGGCATCACACATGGTAACTATTGAAGGTCACAGGTACATATGTGTATTTGGCACACACAAACATCATGTGTGCATTGCCATAACTGGTTTAATCGATATCATGCATTATTGTGAGAAACAACCCGCACACATGGGCATTCTGTGTGAGCAAAACACACGTGACATGTCTGGAATCAAAAGCCATAACTAATTGTGATATCGTTTAGAAAGGGGTATGTGCATCCTGTAGTGTGTTTTCCCAGTTGCCAAAAGGGAAGTTTCTTGCATACATACTTACCCTCCTTCACACACACTTGGCACTTGCTGGATTCAAACCCGTATCTAACTATGTTATGACACTAGAGATGGATGCATTAGCACAGTGCGCTACTCAGATTGCCGGGGGATTTCTTTTCTCCTGATATACTTATAGGGTGCTGACATCATCAGTGTTTAGAAAGGGGAATGAGCATCCTGTGGTGTGTTTCCACAGTTGCCAAAAGGGATGTTCCTTTCATACACACACATTTACCCCTCTTAACACACACTTGCTGGATTCAAACCCCTACCTAACTATGTTATGACACTAGAGACGGATGCATTAGCAGAGACCGCTATTCGGATTGCTGGGGGATTTCTTTTCTCCTGATATACTTATAGGGTGCTGACATCATCAGTGTTTAGAAAGGGGAATGAGCATCCTGTGGTGTGTTTCCACAGTTGCCAAAAGGGATGTTTCTATCATACACAC
This sequence comes from Protopterus annectens, assembly GCF_019279795.1. NCBI lineage: Eukaryota > Metazoa > Chordata > Ceratodontiformes > Protopteridae > Protopterus > Protopterus annectens. The sequence continues at coordinate 1,364,141,678 of NC_056728.1, forward strand.
TGACCCCCCTTCACACACACTTGCTGGATTCAAACCCCTAACTAACTATGTTTTGACACTAGAGACAGATGCATTAGCAGAGCGCGCTACTCAGATTGCTGGGGGATTTCTTTTCTCCTGATATACTTATAGGGTGCTGACATCATCCGTGTTTAGAAAGGGGAATAAGCATCCTGTGGTGTGTTTTCCCAGTTGCTAAGAGGAACATTTGGACTAAGTGTGTGAGCATGCCCAGTTCAGCCTTCCCATGGCATGTTGTGTGAAAGATGTCTCATTTATCAAAGTGTGTGAGCATGCCCAGTGTGAGCTTTCCATATGTTGAACTCTGCAGCCCATCACATTTGTGGATGAGTGTGACCTTCAACAAATATCTCCAGTTTATGGTTGTGTGTTCTGTGCCATGTTGTGTAGTTACTGTTCAACTGCTTTTTGTGTGAACACAACAGGGATTGTACTGTGCCTGCAGGTTTTGCATGGAATACTTTGTATACAATTGTCAACATCTGTTCATACTGACCTAACACTGTAGTACTGTATAGTGTAGTGGTTCAGTACTTTCACTGTGGTGGACAGTATCCTGGGCTTTAGTCCTATCACTGCTTTACATTTCCATAGTGTACACAACAACCTGGTTAGGGTCCAGTTGTACACATCTGCACAAAGGCGGTGCCTCTATGGACCCTGGTAATTACCGCTCCATAAGCTTAACAAGTCTAGTCTGCAAAGCTATGGAGAGGATCATAATGGAGCTCATAAACAAAGATATAGGGGACATGCAGACATTGGACCCGTCCCAGTTTGGCTTGGTCAAGGGCAGATCATGCCTTTTGAACTTGGTCGACTTCTTCAAAACAGGCACTAAGGCCATTGATGAGGGAAAGGCAGTCCATACAGCCTACCTTGACCTTGCAAAGGCTTTCGACACAATACCCAACTCGGGTATTGTAGAAAAACCTACCAACTTAAATGTGAACCCATATGTCACAAGATGGGTTGCAAACTGGCTTAAGGACAGGACCCACAGGGTTAGAGTTGCTGGCGCTATGTCAGACTCCAAGCCGGTCACAAGTGGTGTCCCACAGGGCTTGGTCCTTGGCCCCCTATTGTTCGTCATCTACTTCTCAGAAGTACAGGCCAACATGGGAGGACTTTGGCTGACAAAGTTTGCAGATGACTGCAAACTGGGCGCCATAGTGGACAGTGCATCAGACACGGATATCCTTCAGAAGGGACTTACGGAAACTGATAGCTGGTGCCAGAGCCATGGCCTGAAGTTAAATGCCAAAACATGTATAGTCATACCCTTCAGGAAGAGCGAGGTAACCCCAAGCTACCATATAGGTGGCAATCCTCTAAGCACAGAGGAGGTTATCATGGACCTGGGGACCCAGGTGTACAGTGGCCTTTCTTCTGACACTCACGTTGCTAAAGTGGTTAGAAAGACCTTCTACATTGCCCACCTGATCATGAAGGGATTCACATCCAGATCTAGTGAGGTCATTGTTCCCTTGTACTCTTCACTTATCAGACCAATGATCGAGTACAATGCCCCATTCGGGATGTATCTCACCCGACATCTGCAGCAATTGGAGAGACCCCAAAAGTCCCCTACCAAAAGGATAAAGGGACTCCAACATCTGTCATATGCTGCCAGATTGAAGACACTCCAGCTCTATTCAGTCACATACCGTCTGCTCAGAGGTGACATGTGCCTGACATGCAAGGCCATGTCCAACCAGGAAGTAATGGACATGCTCCACCTCAAAATCTCCAAATCCACCAGAACCACTAGGGCAAGTGACTTAAACCTTAGCAGGGATATAGGTAGGACATGTTGGAGGGATAGATTTATCACTCAGAGACTCCCTATGCTGTGGAATACAATCCCAGTCCATGTGAGGCAGAGCACCTCGCTGGCTCTGTTCAAGAGGAATCTTGACCTGTGGATGGGAGATCATAGGTTTACCCCGGGGATCGTCTCTGTGTCACTGCTGGACAGAGGCACAACAAACTAATGGGCACAGTATTGTTTCCATATAAGGGGTGGCGTAAGCCACAGAACCCTGGGCTAGGCTTATAACTGCCTTAGGGCAGATAGCCTAGTATAAACCTATGTACCTATGAACCTATCTGACCATGTTGCATTATGTTCAGATATGAACTACTTACAATAGCCTCATCCAACATCAGTAGAGTATTCCACAACATAGGTGTACATTGGCAAACACTACCAATGTGCCCTAGGCCATGTCAAATGCTAGTCAGAGAGTGTGTTTGTCCTTTGACACATTGTAAGTGTAGTTTGCCATGACATATGTCTTGTTTAGTATACTGTGCCTCTGTCTACCTGTGACATAACATTGATACCCAGGGTAAACCTACCATCTCCCATCCACTCATTAAGATTCCTGTTGAGGAGAATCAACGAGTGACTCTATGGATAACCTGTACTGGTAGTTTACTCATGCGTGGGGGTGGCTTCTGTGTTATGGATAATGCAGTACAGCTTATCCTATGTATGTCAGTGCTGGGTTTCAGGTCCCTCATGTGCATAGCTCACTGCCATTCAGATTGTACAAGGTGCAGCATGTTCAGTGATTCCAGCTTGGACATGGCTTTCTACATCAGGCACAGCTTGCGTCTGGGTGGCCAGCATGGCAGTGTGTGGAGTTGCACTCTGTTTAATCAGGCAACACATTACATGTGTTCAAGCACTTTGATACTCCTGGTGAGGTACTGTTGTGGACTTTACAGTTGATGGAGGTGTCTGCTGAGGTACACCCCACAGGGGCTGTTGTGGTCATTTGTAACGCTGGTGAAGGATAACTGCAGAACCACAATGACCTCCCCTTATCTAGATGTCATAACCTTCATGATTAGGTTGGTATATGGATTGTTTCTGTTAACACTACAGCCACATGTTTGTCCAATGCAGGATATCTATCACCTTGTGTACCCAGGTCTGTCATTACATGTTAAGTATGTAATGGGTTAACACCTATGTGGTAATTGTTGGTCACTTACTGCATATCCACAGAGGTTGACTATACAGTTTTCTCCATTTAACATGCTGACATGGCTATGGCACCGGTTGTCTGTTTCTATGTGGCCCTTTTGTGGGATGCTTGTGTCAGCTGGAGTGTCAGATATGTTAGGCGGTTTGTAGTCCTCTGCAAACATGTTCAGGCACAGTCCTTACATGTTGGCCTGTACTTATGGGGCATATATACCAGACGGGAAAGGTCCCAGGACCAAGCTTTGTGGGATACCTGTTATATGTGGTTTGTAGTCTGACATGGCTGCAGCATGTCTGACCATGTCAGTTCTGTCATTGGTCTGGTTTGCAACCCCTCTAGTGACATTGGGGTGTATACATAAGCTGGTGAGCATATCTATATTGAACACATAGGGTATTGTATGGAAGGCTTTGCAAGGTCCAGCTACACTGTGTGGACCACATTGCCCTCATCAGTGACCTCAATTACTGTTTCAACTGAGTCACACATGTTTAGGGGCAGGGTCTGCACTTCATAAACCCACACTGGGTAGGGTTGGGTGTCAATAGATCCCCAATATCGTTATGTCTGCGGTACATGCTGATCCTTTCCATAGCTGTGCAGACCAAGCTTCTCAGGATTCTGTGGTGGTTGTTTTTAGTATCCATTCAGGCGACACCTTTCTTGAGAACAACCACTGCTGTTGTACACTGCTCTTTGGGTACATATCCTGTGGTAAGGCTGACATAATGTCAGGGAGGCAGCAGTCTGCTGGGAAAGATATTTTGCATTAGGGGGGGGGGGGGGTTTGCACTGCACCTGTCAGGATGTATGTTGGCAATACGTGTGTGTGTTTGGTATGTTGTTTGTAATATTTGTGTGATCCAGAGCATATCCGAGAATTCACAACACGCTTACTACCATCAGTTGCAGCAGCCTTGGGGTTATCCTTAGTGTCCTGTACACTTTGTATCATAATAGGTTCATAGGTTCATACTAGGCTATCCACCCTAGGGCATTTGTAAGCCTAGCCACAGTGTGTGTGGCTTTTGCCACCCTTGCTATGTGAATATTATGGCCATTTATGATTTACTTAGCTGTGCCTCTGTCTGGACATGACACAGTAAAGACCCCCAGTGTACATCTACAATTATCCATCCATTTTGCTAACTTCCGGTTGAAGAGTGTCAGTCAGGGGCTCTGCCTAACATGTAGTGGTATTCTGTTCCAGGGTGTGGAGAGACTCAGGGTTAGGTGTCTGTCCCTCCAGCACATCCTATTTGATTATGTGTTAAGGTTGACATCTCTGACTCACACAGCTCCGATGGCTTTGAGTTTTCTGGGGTGGAGCATGTCCATTACTTCTGTGTTGGACATGGACTTGTACAACAGACATACAATGCCTCTGTGTAGGCAGTATGTGACTGCATTCAGCTGTGGTGTCTACAGCCAGGCAGCATATGAGATATATTTGAGACCCTTTCTGACTCTTGCTGAGGTACCTTTGAGGTCTTTCTAACTGCTGCAGGTGCCAGGTAATGTACACCCCAAATGAGGCATTGTATTACAATATGGTCTGATAGGGGAACAGTATAGGGGCACAATGACCTTTGTTGACGTAGATGTGAATCCTTTCATGATACAGTGTCCAATATAAACAGTCTTCCTAGACAAATTGGCGATGTGACTGTCACATAACAGGTGACTGTCCACTTGTGTCACTAGGTCCCTGATTACTCCTTCCACACATAATGGTTTACCACCTATGTGGTAATTTGTGTGTACCTTGTTTTGTATTTGGTGGTACATTCATACTGTCCACTGTCTTCAGGACAGTGGGGTGGGGTTCCTGTGTGTGAGAGTGTGGTCTGTAGCATGCTACAGACTGTACAGCAGTCTTGCCCACGGTTAGTTGCACATGGGTGGACTGCAATGACATAAGCATTGTCAGTTAACTGGACGTATGGGTGTCTGTGCTGAATATGGATACTCACCCTCCTTTTATGTTTTGTTACAGGTTTTGTGGCCATAACACATGATACGTGGTATTACCTGGTAGTGCTGGTGTGCTGTCACGAGGCTTGCAGCAGGTTTCTATCACTGGACAGACATCGATGTTCTCCATACTGGGGAGGGCCTCAGGAGCATGCATATTGAGGTTTACACATCTGGCATTGATCAGCATTACCCTTCTGTTTCTTTCCAGTTTTGTTTTCTATGGTGGTGGGTTGTTTTTTTCAGCCTTGCCTACGAAAGGATCTCTGTAGGTTGCAAAAGCCTTAGGCAATATCCAGACACTCATGGGTAACAGGTGCAAGCCATCCCTGGAACAGCAGCATGTCTCACTATGGAGTCACCTATTACAACTGTATCAGGCATGTTGTTTCTCCTTCTGTCCTGTGACTGTTTGGCACACCAGCTTTGTGTACTATGTGTTACATGTGCTATGTCTGGAGGTTGTTTTATTGGGTGTCTGCTTTGGAGGCTTGTGTTGGTGTTGTGTGTTTGTAATTAGGGCCTCTGGGAATGTTTTTGTGTTTATGTGTTTGGTTTACAGTCGTTGTAGGTCTATGTGGGACTGGGTTTGTGGTGTATGTGGTTACCTTGTCCTCCTGACTAGTTTTGACAGTACTGATTTGGGGGTGCTCAGGCTCCGGTTTGGCTACCTGGTTGCGTCTATCACATACATTTGTATTTATTGGGGTGAGTTGTTGTTGTGTGTGTACTTGGGACAGGTGTCACATTGCCACTGGATTCACAGATTCTACTTGTTTTGCCTGGCCTTAGTGGATTGTATGTGTGGACAAATTTTATTGCCATACTAGTGATCACTGATTACTTAACCTTTTATGTTTGATCTATCATGTGGTAGCTTCCTCATTCTCTTCAATGGTTTAGTAATTGCTGGAGTCCAGCATGCCAGATGCCTGGGTGTATGGCATTGTGTCTTGTTGTTTGTGATTGCAGACTCCAAGCACTCTTGGCTGTGTTCATGGTATGCCTGTATAACATGTTCTGCAGTGTGTCCCATATTCTGGACCTGCACAAGGCTTTTCATGGATTCCACATTGGTTTGTAGGGGTGCAAGCTATGCTTTATACATGTGTTTCACTGTGGTAATTTGGCCAGGGACTGGGGTCGGGATGTGTAACTACAGTGTGATTACTCTATGGTCTGGTCTTACCAGTGAGGGATACACTTCTCATCTTGACATCCACTACACATATTTCTGATTATCACATCCAGTATGCTTACCCCTCTTGTGGAAGTGTTACATTTTGCATGTCCATTTTGTTTGATGGATTCTGGGAAATTGTCTACACTTGTGTCAGTGCTAGTATAATACAAAGAGTATAGTGACAAACATCTCAAAAGCTGACTTCACACTTCTTCGGACTGAGATGGTATCCGTTAAGCCCACTGGGCCAGTGGAAACCACAACACACAATGGTGACTCCTTCACAGACGCTTTCACGGACATCTCCGAGAAAGCATGGACCATGCAATCACAAATAAAAACAAGACCCTCTCCACCAAGGGAAAGTGGCCTGTCTGGTGGACCCCAGCCATAAACAAACTGTATAACAGATGAAGGATACTAATGCAAGACAGAGCTACATCTCCTAAAGGGAAGGCAGCTGTGATCAGCACTAGTAAAAAGCTACATTCTCTCATAAAGACATCCAAGGTCAACTTGGAGACATAAATCACCAAAGACAATGAAGATAACCACACTGCCTTCTTCAGTTATGTCAGAAACCTGGGTGGGAACCCTCAGATATGCTCAGTTGGTACACAACAACATATATTTCAGTGACCTGACAGATATTGGCAACATTCTGGCAGACAGGTTCAGTGCAATTTTCCCCCTCCCTCACCCCCAAAAGAAGATAGTTATTACAGCTGAATGTAACCTCACTGTCATCTCAGATGTCCATGTGAGAGCCGCACTCAGCAAAGACAAGTACACAGCATCAATGGGACCTGATGGTATCCCCAGTTGCATGCTATGTGAACTCCAGAAGGAGCTAAACCCGTATATACAAATGCTATTTAACCTTAGCCTTGCTACAGGATATGTACCTGAACACTGGCGTACAGCAACAGTGGTCCCACTCCACAAAGGAGATGCCTCCACAGACCCTGGCAACTAACACCACACAAGCTTAACCAGCCTTGTCTGCAAAGCTATGGGAAGAGTCATTATGGAGCTCTTAAACAGAGACATTGGTGACCTACAGACCCTTGATCCCACCCAATTCAGCTTTGTACAGGGCAGATCCTGCCTTTTGCACCTAGTTGACTATTTTGAAACTGTCAGTAGGGCCATTGATGAGGGCTACGCGGTCCACACAGCCTACCTGCGCTTGGCTAAGGCCTGCCTTTGACACAAAACCCCACTCAGGCATCATAGACAAGCTCAACAGCTGACATATAACACCATATGTCACAGGATAGGTTGCAAAATAGCTAAGAAACAGGACCCATAAAGTCGACATTGCAGGTGCCTTGTCAGATTCAAAGCCAGTCACAAGTGGTGTCCCACAAGGATCTGTCCTGGGACCCCTCTTATTTGGCATTTACTTTTCAGATGTGAAAGCGAACATAGGAGGGTTGTGGCTGACAAAGTTTGCAGATGACTGCAACCTAGGCACCATAGTGAATACATCAGCTGGCACACACATCCTACAGAATGCCGTCACAAAGACAGATAGCTGGTGCCGGAATCATGGCCTGAAACTGAATGCAACTGATGTGTAGTCATCCCCTTTGGGAGGAACGAAGTACCCACAAATCAATATATAGACAGCAACCCACTGAGCACAGAAAACAAATCAGACACCTGGGGACACATGTAGATAGTGACGTCTCGTTTGACACCCATGTTGCCAAAGTGGTTAGAAAGACTTTCTATCTTGCCCACCTTATCATGAAGGGTTTTCCATCCAGATCAAAGGAGGTCATTGTACCACTATACTTCTCCCTTATCAGGCCCATGATTGAATACAAAGCCCCATTTGGTATGTACCTCACCCAGCACTTGCAACAGCTGGAGAGACCCCAAAAGTACTTTACCAAGAAGATCAGGGGTCTACAACACATCATATGCTTCCAGACTAAAGGAAATCCAGCTTTATTCAGTAGCATACCGCATACTTACAGGTGACCTATGCCTGACATACAAGACCATGTCCAATCAGGATTTGGTGGACATGCTCCACTGCAAGCAATCCAAATCCACCAGAACCATGAGAGCTAAAGATGTGAACCTCAGCACATACATGTATAGGACATGCTGGAGGGACAGAGTCATAACTCAGAGGCTTCTCACACTCTAGCAGAGTATTCCAGTTCATGTTAGACAGAGTCCCTCACTGACTCTCTTCAAGAGAAATCTGGACAACTGGATGTGAGATTGTAGGTTTACCCCAGGGGTCCTCCCTGTGTCACTACTAGACAGAGGCACAGTCAAGTTATTCGATTACGTAAGGAGGTCATAATGTGTCACTACTAAGTCAGAGGCACAATATTCGGAATCTATTCTGTACACTTATTACCACTATAAGGGGTGGCAATAGCCACATCACTATGGCTAGGCTTATAAATGCACTAGGGCAGATAGCCTAGTAGTAAACTATGAAACTATGAAACTATGGTGTATGTGTAGGTATTGTCAGTCAAGCAATATAATGTGGTTTGGGGGGCTTGATATCTTCCTGTATTCCAACATTTCTTGTCTATTCCTTCTAGCATGTCAAGGGATCAGTTGCTAGTGTCCTCTCCTGCTCAGCTGGTGAACCTGGGAATATTGAGGCAATGTTACAATTGCCTCATGTACACAGACAACCCTCTCCTTCTCCCACAAAACACAAATACATGCAAGAGATGCAACTATATAGCCAAACTGGAGGCTGAGCTCTCTCAACATAGGACTGGCAAGACCAGAGAGGAGGAGAAGCTAACCACACACACCACAAACCCAGTCTCACATAGCACTATCACAACTTCAAATCTTACACATAAACACACAAAGACATACTCGGAGGCTCTGATCAGAAATCTACCAAAGCAGCAGAGGCTACCAAAGCAGACACCCAAACAACTGCCTCCACAGGGCACAGCACATGCAACACATAGACCACAGAGTCAGTGTGCCAAACAGTCACAGCCATTAAGGCCAAACACAATGCCAGACACACTCGTCATAGGTGACTCCATAGTCAGACACACTGACGTCCCACTCACCAGATTGAGTAAGGGGAAGGTCACAGTAAGCTGCCTATCGGGCACTGGAATCCACCACATAATGCAAGCACTCAGGTCACTCAACTGCAAGTACAAGTATGACTCAGTCATTGTCCATGCTGGTGTGAACGACCTGAGACGTACCTCCCTGGACTACATGAAAAGAGACATAGAGGAGCTCTCTGATTATGTAGCCCAGGCAGGTATGACCCTGACCTTGAGCAGTATCCTACCTTCACCAAGAATGATGCCACAATACAGAGACAAGATGATCAGCTGTAATAATTGGCTTAAACTATGGTGTCAGTCAAAGGGGATCCAATGTCTGTCTGCCTGGGATGACATGCTGGACAAGCCACGCTGATAATCAAGGGATGGCTTGCACCTGTCACCCCTGGGCTTCCGGATTTTGGCTAAGGCTCTTGCCACCCCCATTGTGCCTTTTTTAGGCAAGGCTCAGATTCTAAACCTACCACCCTAGAACACAAAAAAGGAAAAAAAACTAAGGGTAATGCTGCTCAATGCCAGAAGTCTCAAACTCAAGATGCACGCACTCGAAGCCCTTCTCAGTATGGAGAACATCGATGTCTGTGCTGTGACTGAAACCTGGTTCAAGGCTCCTGACAGCACAACGGCACTATCAGGTGTTACCTCATATCATGCGTTCCGGCCCCAAAATCCGGACAACACCAAGAAAGGAGGGTGGGTGTCCATATTCATCAAGGACACCCTCACCTCAAGGTTGGTGGCAATGCACGATGCATCGGAGACCATCCAGGTGCAATTAACCGTAGGCAAGACTGCTCTGCAGTTTGTAGCATGTTACAGGCCACCCTCTCAAACTCAGGAACCTCACACAGCTTTCCTGAAAACACTGGAGGGATAAATGTATCTCCAAACACCATCATACTGGGTGATTTCAACTATCCAAATATAGACTGGGATCACTACTCAAGCCCCAACACTCTAGCCCAAATGTTCCTAGAGTTCATAAACTCAAATGCCATGGAACAACTAGTCACCATCCCCACAAGAGGAGACAACATACTAGATCTCATCATCACGAACATGGGGTCACAATGTTCAACACCAGAAGTATACCCATCATTGGTGAGATCAGATCATAAAATAATCTCACTGGAAGTCCACATCCCACCCCCACCCCAGATAAAACAGACCACAGTGAAGAACTTCTCAAAAGCCGACTTCACACTTCTAAAGACTGGTGTGGTCTCTTTCAAGGCCCCCAAGCCAGTGGAAACCATTACCCAAGCCGCTGAATCACTTACAAATGCCTTCTACCAGCACCTCCAGGACTGCATGGATCAGGCAATCCCAAACAAAACAAAGACTCTTTGTAACAAAGCAAAGCGTCCAGTCTGGTGGACCCCAGCCATAAACAAGCTCTACAACAAAAGGAAGGAGCTACTACAAGATAGAGCAAAATCCGTAGAAGGGAAGACACCCCTGCTCATTATAAGTACAAAACTGAGATCTCTCATAAAATCATCCAAGGCAAATTTTGAGAGAAAAATTGCTAAGGACTCAAAAGACAATCATAAGGCCTTTTTTAGCTATGTTAGAAACCTGGGAGGAAACTCCCAGATATGCTCAGAATTAGTTCAAAATGATGTAAAAATCACTGAACCTACAGACATTGCCAACATACTGGCTGACAGGTTCAGTGCAGATTTCTCCCCCCCCCCAAAAGGAGAGATATCTATGCCAGAGGATTGTAGCCCCCCAAACATCTCAAATGCTCAGGTGAGAACTGCTCTATCCAAGGTGAAAAACACAGCATCCATGGGACCAGATGGTGTCCCCGGTTGTGTGCTCCACGAACTCAATGAGGAATTAAACCCGCAGTTAGGGCAGCTGTTTAATCTTAGCCTCACCTCAGGATATGTACCCAAGGAGTGCCGTACAGCAACGGTGGTCCCACTTCACAAAGGAGGTGCCTCCACCAACCCCAGAAACTACCGTCCCATCAGCTTGACAAGCCTGGTCTGCAAAGCTATGGAGAGGATCATAATGGAACTCATAAATGAGGACATAGGGGACTTGCAGACTTTGGATCCAACCCAGTTTGGCTTTGTCAAGGGCAGATCATGCCTTTTAAACTTGGTTGACTTTTTCGATACAGTCACCAAGGCCATTGACGAGGGCAAGGCAGTCCACACAGCCTACCTTGACCTGGCAAAGGCTTTTGACACAATACCCCACTCGGGTATCATTGAAAAACTCACCAGCTTAAATGTAAACCCATACGTCACAAAATGGGTTGCAAACTGGCTAAGTGACAGAACCCACAGGGTCAGAGTTGCTGGCGCCATGTCACACTCCAAGCCTGTCACAAGTGGTGTCCCACAGGGCTCAGTCCTGGGCCCACTTTTGTTCGGCATCTACCTTTCAGAAGTACAAGCAGACACAGGAGGATTATGGCTGACAAAGTTTGCAGATGACTGCAAACTGGGAACCATAGTTGAAAACCCATCTGACACAGACATCCTTCAGAAGGGTCTCATAGAAATGGATAACTGGTGCCAGAGCCATGGCCTAAAGTTAAACGCTAAACAATGCATAGTCATACCCTTCGGGAAAAACAAGGTTACCCCTAGTTACCATATAGGTGGCAATCCTCTAAGCACAGAAGAGGTTATCAGGGATCTGGGCACCCAGGTTGACAGTAACCTTTTGTTTGACACTCACGTTGCCAAAGTAGTTAGGAAGACCTTCTACATTGCCCACCTGATCATGCAGGGATTCACATCTAGATCAAGGGGGGTCATTGTTCCCCTGTACTCATCACTCATCAGACCAATGATTGAGTACAATGCCCCATTCGAATGTATCTGACCCGACACCTGCAGCAATTGGAAAGGCCCCAAAATTCCTCACCAGAAGGATAAAGGGTCTCAAAAATATGTCTTATGCTGCCCGACTGAAGGAACTCCAGCTCTATTCAGTCACTTACCGTCTGCTCAGAGGTGACCTGTGCCTGACATACAAGGCCATGTCCAACCCGGAATTAATGAACATGCTTCACCTCAAAACCTCTAAATCCATCAGAAGTACAGGGGCAAGAGACTTAAACCTCAACACGGCTATTAATAGGACATGCTGGAGGGACAGATTCATCACCCAGAGACTCCCTATGCTGTGGAACAACATCCCGGTACATGTGGGGCAGAGCACCTTGCTGGCTTTGTTCAAGGGAAATCTTGACCAATGGATGGGAGATTGCAGGTATACCCTAGGGATAACCTCGGTGTCACTGCTTGACAGAGGCACAGCAAAATAATGGGTATATTATCCTTCAAACTAAATGGGTGGTGGAAGCCACAAAACTCTGGGCTAGGCTTATAAATGCCCTAGGGCAGATAGCCTAGTATGAACCTATGAACCTATGAACATAGGCCTGGTGTGGTTCCTGCTATTAAGACAGTGGTCTGCAGCAAGCTATTATAGTAGCAGACAGTTTCAGCCATTGGTATTTGACCATGGCTAATCCATGTTGCTTCTTGTTGTGGTACCAACATGGGGTGTGGTTATCCATGACATTTATTGCTAGTCACCCTCATTTTGTAGCTTGTTCCATGTTTTTGCACATGTACATCACTGTATGAGGTGTGACCTGGTAATGTTAGGGTGCTGATGTGGGCTTTGACCCAGTTTTCTATTACAGCACTGATATCTACATTCTCTATACTGTGTGCATTTACACTGCACGCATCTTGCTGTTTATACTTCTGGCATTGGGTAACATTACATCTAGGTTCCTATCCCTTGTGGTACCTATGAAGGTGGGTTTGTGTTTTGTGGTTTATGATTGGTGAGGGTGGATGTTAGTCAGGGTCCTCAGGTGTGCATATGGTACATGGTGTTACATTACTTAACACATGGCATTGATGCCTCAGGTGGTGCTGCAGGGCTGCCTCTGTCGGATGCACATACTACACTCCCTGTACATGTTTGGAAGCAGGTTGTGTCATGTTAGGCATCCCTGTTACTGTATGAGTGAGTCGGAGGGGGTATCAGTCCCAGTGTTCCTACTGAGCCAGTGTATGTGCTATGCATTGCCTCTTTGCCAAGGCCAGGGCATACTGGGCACACCTCCTTCTGCCTACTGGGGCAAGGTCAGGTTGTTCCTCCTCCGAGTCACCCTCTGCCTGTGGTGGCCTTGGCAATGGTGGGGGTATGTTTGGCCCAGCCCTATGCTGGTCCTGCTGCAGCTGTTTCCGCAGGATCATATTATGTAGCATAGCACATATCATGATCATTTGGGTACATGTAGTTGGTGTGTAATGCAAGGCTCCACCAGATGTGTCCAGACACCGGAACCATGACTTGAGCAGCCCAAACACACGCTCTATGAGATTACGTGTTTGTGCGTGTGCCTCATTATGGCGTTCCTGTTCAGGTGTGTGTGCATTTCTGATGGGTGTCATCAGCCACGGCTCAAGTGCATAACCTGCATCCCCCACTAGGTGTCCGTGTGGGAAGTCCCCACTGGTAAATGATTGGTACAGCTGCGTCAGATGCCAGATGTGGGAATCGTGGTAGCTCCCAGGGCAGCCAGCACACACATTCATTATTAAGCCCTGGGCATCACACACGACCTGGCAGTTGATGGAGGGGAATCCCTTGCGATTAATATAAGCTCTACCCCGCTCACCGGCTGGTGCTTTGATGCGTATGTGCATGCAGTCTATTGCACCCAGTACCTCAGGGTATCCCGCTATTTGCTGGGAGAGATGCATATTGCTGGCCAATACCTCACGGGCATTGGGGAAATATACATGATCACCGACATGTGCTGACATGGCATCCAGGAACTGGTGCAGTACCCTGGAGGCTGATGCCTGTGATATCCCCATCATATCACCAGTTGGTCTCTGGAAGGTACCTGTTGCTAGTATTCTTAGGCCAACACATACCTTGGTTTCCACTGGGATGGGTTCCCCTCTGTTGGTTCTGTGTGTGAGGCGTGTCCTGCACAGCTCAACAATTTGCTGCAGAAGGTCTCTGTCCACTCTGTAGCGCTCTACTATCTCCAGCTCATGTAACCCATGGTAGGTGACCCTGGGCCTGTATACTCTCCTCCTTCTCCTCACTCTGGGTTGTCTGTCAGCATCTGCATTGTCACCACCCTCAGCAATTCACCTATGCCTGATTATGACAGCTATGGCAGCCCCTAGGATTTCTGCTCTGAGTTCAGCTTTTTTCAGTTTTCAATTCTGATAGCTTACTCCTTTCTTGCAGTATCTCTTGTGAGAAACACCCTGCACTGCTGTTTGCAGTGTTTTAAGTGCTGGGTTGGGCTTCTAGTCTGCCTGTGTAATTGCCTGCTTCCAGTTGTTTCCACCAATTAACTCCAGCAATATCCTCTGGCAGCTTCCCTGTAATCTGGTTGTTTCCTTTTTCCTCACTGTTTCCTCAGGGGGAGCAATGTGCACACCAGCTTAAGCACGCTCACAGTTACTTAAACACACGCACACATCCTTACACGGTGTTACACGCATGCACACATCCTTACACGGTGTGAACTTAGCTGCTTCATGTTAAAACGCGCGCACACAGCCTTACACATGTGCACGCCCACGCAAACCATTGTAAACGGTTTGCAACACGCTCCCACATGTTGAACCTGCCTTACACACGTGCACACGCGCGCATGCACGTATATCAAGAAAGTTTGAGTGTAGGGATAGTGTGCACCCTCTATTTATTGACTTTCCTAGTGTTCTGTTGGAACACACCTCTCTCCCTGCTGTCTGTCTGTCATCTGTCACGTTACATTGCCCTCCAATCTGATACATTTATTTCTATCATTCCCCCCTGTGATGTCACCTACCTCTTACTCTGTTCCTCCCCCTTCTATAACTCTTACACTACTCAGAAAGTGCTCATTACCTATGTGGCAGTGTGATTCAGTATTGTAACTGTCATTTACATAGGATTGCCTAGTAATGCTTAGTTACATTTCTTACACGGAGCTTCCCCCCCTTGGCAACCACTACACGGAGGCCATATTGTTTTTGGTCTGCTAGTCCCTGCATTGTCATTCCATGTAATACATTGAACCCACAATTGTGGGCTTATAAGCTTCGGTTTTCAGTTTTATGCAGCGCACCCCGTTTGCTGGTGTGCTGCAGTTACACATGGAAATCCCACGAAAAAAAAAAGTTATTTAAAATGCTTTTGCAACACTTTTTAATGCCAATGGCCACATATTTGGCCATTGGCATGCTAAATGAAACATATGCACCCTTTATTTGGAGCTGACATAGCTCCGTTGTCAATTTTGCAGAAATGTACTCAGTTGTCAGCTGAGTACATTTCTGCAGCTAACACGTCTGTTACACGGACTGGTTTAGGCTTCTTGGATCGCTCAAATACCTCATTTGCATATCTTTGAGCTGCAAATGAGGCATTGAGCATTTCCACACCCAGTCCGTGTAAGAGACGTGTTAGCTGTCTCTTACACGGAGGTTTGGGCTGTTCCTGGATCGGGAGGCTTACACTGAGGCTTACACTACTCTTGAACTCCGTGTAAGCCTTCGTGAATCCTGCCGAGCATATTTCAATGTGTGCATTGGCAATTCTTTGAATGAAAAGGTTGTAGTAGTGCAAATGCTATGCACATTA